>NW_026511442.1:200012-340847 GCF_027579735.1 Bombina bombina
TAAGTCCTTCTTGACCCCCACATTCACAAGTCTAGCGCCCACTCCCCAATCCAAATGTACCCTGGCAACAGGTAGGCGGAACACAGTGCCCCCTGCTACCCTCACAGCCACAGTGTCTCCAGTGTGCTGTTTCTCAGGCACCAAGTTCTCTTGAAGCAAGGTCATGGTAGCACCAGTATCCCGTAGACAACTGACCTCCTTCCCATTCACTTTAACCCGTTGCCGGTTATTCCGGTGGGCAGCTTGCACGGGGTCTGCTTCATGTAGGCTGCCCCAGCATTCTGGCGCCTCTACGTAGCGGGCCACAGGCTGAGGATTATGTGGGATTCCGCCAGCGGGTCTTCTCCAGGACTGTGCTTGATTCGCTGCGTTTAGGGGACACTCTGGTCTTTTGTGCCCTAGTTGCTTACATCCAAAGCACCGAATCGGTTGTGAGTAGCCCCGCGAATTGAACCGGGCTCTCTGAGGGTAGTTCGTGGCCGGAGGCCGTGTGGTATAGCGGTGCGCCGGGGGTTGGTAACTGGCAGCTGCTGGGGTGACTGGGGGTCTGTACTCCACTCTAGCAGTGGGCAATCGGTATACTGCTCCCCCTGCCCCTCGTACTGCCACGGATCCGCCAGTGGGTGCTGTATCCGGCACCAAATGGGGAGCTATCAGGGTTAAAGTAGCTCCCGAATCCCGAAGTCCCTGGACCGACATCACCTCATGCAGAATTCCCAGGGGTTCCTCGGCTTGGGTGCTCAACACCTCATGAGCGGCTGGCTCCGTTTGGTAATGGTGAGCAGCCGCCCTTGGGGCCAGGTTCTGTCTGACCTGGTTCCAAGCTTGTCTGCTCCGATTTTGGGTGCACTCACGTGCCATATGTCCCCACTGCTTGCAGGTGTGGCATTGTATATTAGCCCGTCCGTTGTTAGGCTGTAGTCCATGGTGCCTCCTGGCATCAAAATGCTGGTCTGCTAATCTGGCTGCTTCGGTTAAGGTGAGGGGTTTTCGATCTCTCACCCATTCTTGGGCTTCTGGGGACAAGCCGTTAAAGAATTGCTCCAACAGCATCAGTTGTCGCAATTCTTCCATGGTGGTAGCTTGGCTGGCCTGTATCCACCCCTGAGATGCTTGATCCAGCTTGTGGGCCCACTCTGCATGGGAATCTCTTTCTGGCTTGCGCAGGCCTCTAAACTTGCGCCGGTATGCCTCTGAGGTAATGGCATATCTTTCCAAGATCGCTCTCTTCACTTTAGCGTAATCCTTGCTGTCCTCCCTGGGTACAGCGCGATACGCTTCCGCTGCCCTACCGGCTAGCTTGCCTGCTAGCACCGGCACCCATACGGACTGCTCCAAATCATGTAACTCGCACAGTCTCTCAAAATCCTGTAAATACCCATCAATCTCATCCTTCTCCTCACAAAACATTTTAAATGCATGGTATGGGATTTTGGGTCTTACTGGGTTGCTGAGTGCGTCCAAAATGGATTCTGCTCGGGAGGATGCATTCCGCGGACTGTGTGCCATCACGTACTCCTGCACATCTGCCATTACCACGGATAGCATATCCCGTGGTACAGGTTGGGGTAAAAATTCCAGCCTGGTCCTCATTTCCCTCTGGTATAGGGTCTCCTCCATGGCTGCTGGAGGCGTAGCGCTGCGAGCTCTGTCTCCCTCCATCAGCTCAGCAATTAATATAGCCTTGGGTTTGCTGCTGCCTATCTTTCCCCTGGCTTCTAGCAGTTCCTTTTACGTTTGTCTCTTTAGCTTAGAATAATCCATCTCCATTCACTTCGGTCCCTGGTACTCCTTCCATCTTAGTCAGTATTGTAGTAATCCCCCTCTTCCTGAGGTTACTGGCTTGTGTAGTTGCTCTTCTGGGCGATAAGGTTCATTCCGTCGCTTGCCACCAATTGTAACGGTACCAACCGGATACCAAGGGTTAACACCAGGGAACAATGTCCTACATAGGGAATCAGCAGTTCACAACCCAGCCAGTTGTCAGGTTTAAACAGAAATGACTTTTATTAAGGCTCATATGCCCAGTATTTATGCAGGTCTGACCCCCCCCAGAAGGGGGGTTGAAAGAATGTTGTACATTGAATGGAGGGAACACGCCCTTTTACATGATACAATAGAATACCTTGCTCAAGCTGATAACAATTTAAACACAGACACACACTTGGCTTTCCTTATCATCTAGGGTCTGCTCTCTGAGGTTGATTAAACAATGGACTGTGTATCAATAACATTAATGACAGTGCACAATAGCTGAGGCTAAAGCTGAACACAGTTAACTCTTTCAGTGCTGACAGAAGGGTCTGTCACATCTACATAGCACAATATACAGCCTATAGACAACCTTTCTTATGTTATAGTCCAGAAGTGGCTAGGTTTGCCACATAACCGATATAAAGAGGTTAACTGAAGTTCCAAATAACGTATCAAATATCAGATGAATATGTCAATATAGCAATTTATTTAAAACTTAGTATCAAATAAAAGTCTGTGCAAAATAAAACAAACACATTTGCTAAAATATATAGGCACTAAGAAATGAGGGACGTCTCCCTCAGAAAAATAGCAGCTGAAAGACCTTTTCTTTTAAAACTAAAATAAAGCAGTCAGTACTTGCGCTTCAGGAGATATTTCGATCCAGAATAATCAAGGAGATTTCCTTAATAGCCAATGACGGTAGAGGGTGTTGGGCCGTATTTAGTGAGGATCGGCAAATAAGCGTTAGTAAGAGGCAATGCTCACCTTTTGTTTGCGGTTTGAAATTACTGACTTGTTGAGTAGGCCACTACACATTAACACCCTTGCTTTTAGCGCTTAACTTTCTTTGTATATAGCTTGCTGTATCATTTTGTTTTCTTGGAGGGGAATTCACTAGTTAAGTTGGGTTCACAGTACACATCCTTTAGAGCTTATAATTTCTTTTTTCCTAGATTTTTTTAGAACCTCTCTATTAATTATTAATATTTTTTACATTATTTTTATAATTAATATTTACATAGCACGCCTTAAGATAACTGTATTCAACTTCGATAACCTGACACTGCGTTAGTGCTTAACCTGAATCACAATTCGCATATTGTACATTAAAATGTTCTTCACATACTGTATACAGTAAACTCGAAAAATTAGAATATTGTGCAAAAGTTAATTTATTTCACTAATGCAACCTAAAAGGTGAAACTAATATATGAGATAGACTCATTACGTGCAAAGCAAGATAGTTCAAGCCGTGATTTGTCATAAATGTGATGATTATGGCTTACAGCTCATGAAAACTCCAAATCCACAGTCTCAGAAAATTAGATTATTACCTGCAATCAATAAAACAAGGATTGTGCATAGAACAATATCGGACCTCTGAAAAGTATAAGCATGCATACTGTATGTACTCGGTACTTGGTTTGGGCCCCTTTTGCAGCAATTACTGCCTCAATGCGGCGTGGCATGGAAACTATCAGCTTGTGGCACTGCTGAGGTGTTATGGAAGACCAGGATGCTTCAATAGCGGCCTTCAGCTCTTCTGCATTGTTCGGTCTCATGTCTCATCTTTCTCTTGGCAATGCCCCATAGATTCTCTATGGGGTTCAGGTCAGGCGAGTTTGCTGGCCAATCAAGCACAGTAATCCCACAGTCATTGAACCAGGTTTTAGTGCTTTTGGCAGTGTGGGCAGGTGCCAAGTCCTGCTGGAAAATGAAGTCAGCATCCCCATAGAGCTTGCTGCGGAAGGAAGCATGAAGTGCTCCAAAATCTCCTGGTAGACGGCTGCGTTGACCCTGGACTTAATGAAGCACAGTGGACCAACACCAGCAGATGACATATATTTGTGAAGAACATTAGAACGTGTAATATAAATAGCGTAGTTTGGGGCGAGTAAAGGAGGTATATATTTTTTTATTCTACGAGCTCCATTCAAGTCTATGGGGAGAATAGTTAGCACAGACACGATAACTGAAATCCAACTCTTTGCGCACCGCAAAATGAAGTTAACACTTGAGCAAAAGCACTAAATAGCACACCACTTGTAATCTAGCCCATAGTGTAGACATATATGGTGCTTTCTCTTGATGCCTTTTCTTTGTCTTGTTTAGACCATGAAGAAACAGTTCCTCAGGTTGCAGATTTCATCGCCTGCTCTTGCACAACAGCCTGATTTTCCCTTTATCGCTCTTTATCGTATGGTGAAGCGTATGCAGTAACAATAACCCAAAAGAAAAAGACCTTAAACATGTCCAATCTATGAGGTCATCTCACTGATACCACTGAAGCATTTTCATAAACTATCAGATGTTCATACATTCACACTGCTATGGAGAACAGGTTACGCGCCGCTACAGAGGAGAACAGGTTACGCGCCGCTACAGAGGAGAACAGGTTACGCGCCGCTACAGAGGAGAACAGGTTACACGATGTAGGTTTACTCCAGGTCTTAAAGATCTCTCTGCCTGAGGAATGAGGAAATTATTATCATTTGAGTGTGCTGAAGACTCCTGTGCACTACAGCCAGACTGTGCTATTTCATGTGTGCCATATAGATAATATTGAAGAATGATAATGGCTATGCAAGAACCAGCACTGATTGGCTAAAATGCAAGATTGTAAATAGCACTGAGATAAGGGGACCGTCTGCAAAGGCTTAGATACAGGTAGATCACAGAGGTAAAAAGTATATTAATATAACTGAGATAAGGGGCAGTCTGCAGAGGGTTAGATACAAGGTAATCACAGAGGTAAAAAGTATATTAATATAACTGAGATAAGGGGACCGTCTGCAGAGGCTTAGATACAGGTAGATCACAGAGGTAAAAAGTATATTAATATAACTGAGATAAGGGGCAGTCTGCAGAGGCTTAGATACAGGTAGATCACAGAGGTAAAAAGTGCATTAATAAAACTGAGATAAGGGGCAGTCTGCAGAGGCTTAGATACAGGTAGATCACAGAGGTAAAAAGTGCATTAATAAAACTGAGATAAGGGGCAGTCTGCAGAGGCTTAGATACAGGTAGATCACAGAGGTAAAAAGTGCATTAATAAAACTGAGATAAGGGGCAGTCTGCAGAGGCTTAGATACAGGTAGATCACAGAGGTAAAAAGTGCATTAATAAAACTGAGATAAGGGGACCGTCTGCAGAGGCTTAGATACAGGTAGATCACAGAGGTAAGAAGTATATTAATATAACTGAGATAAGGGGGCAGTCTGCAGAGGCTTAGATACAGGTAGATCACAGAGGTAAGAAGTATATTAATATAACTGAGATAAGGGGGCAGTCTGCAGAGGCTTAGATACAGGTAGATCACAGAGGTAAAAAGTGCATTAATAAAACTGAGATAAGGGGACCGTCTGCAGAGGCTTAGATACAGGTAGATCACAGAGGTAAGAAGTATATTAATATAACTGAGATAAGGGGGCAGTCTGCAGAGGCTTAGATACAGGTAGATCACAGAGGTAAGAAGTATATTAATATAACTGAGATAAGGGGGCAGTCTGCAGAGGCTTAGATACAGGTAGATCACAGAGGTAAAAAGTGCATTAATAAAACTGGGGAATGGGTGATAAAGGGGATTACCTATCTTTCTCAAGTAGGCTGTGTTTTTAAGGCTTTGCAGATGGAATTAGAGTTTGGAGATCATGTGAGGTTATAGTGAGCTCATGTCTTGCACTAGGTGATTCTTATGTCATTGTCTCAGTAAAGTGCCAGCCGCCCAGTACTTGTGTACACCGCTGTAGCATTATTTATAAGGATGATGGGCTTCACGAAGTTCACATTATATTAATTATTCCTGGTGGAACCACTGGATTCCCCATAACTCCAAAACATCCTTTGAGAAATGCATTTAATAGTAAATATCTGTTCTGATGACTTCCTGGTACAGCTGTGACCTATAGTACCTACTGTCCCCACTCTCTGCCACTAGATATCTCAGGACTTCCTGGTACAGCTGTGACCTATAGTACCTACCGTCCCCACTCTCTGCCACTAGATATCTCAGGACTTCCTGGTACAGCTGTGACCTATAGTACCTACCGTCCCCACTCTCTGCCACTAGATATCTCAGGACTTCCTGGTACAGCTGTGACCTATAGTACCTACCGTCCCCACTCTCTGCCACTAGATATCTCAGGACTTCCTGGTACAGCTGTGACCTATAGTACCTACCGTCCCCACTCTCTGCCACTAGATATCTCAGGACTTCCTGGTACAGCTGTGACCTATAGTACCTACCGTCCCCACTCTCTGCCACTAGATATCTCAGGACTTCCTGGTACAGCTGTGACCTATAGTACCTACCGTCCCCACTCTCTGCCACTAGATATCTCAGGACTTCCTGGTACAGCTGTGACCTATAGTACCTACCGTCCCCACTCTCTGCCACTAGATATCTCAGGACTTTCCTGGTACAGCTGTGACCTATAGTACCTACCGTCCCCACTCTCTGCCACTAGATATCTCAGGACTTCCTGGTACAGCTGTGACCTATAGTACCTACCGTCCCCACTCTCTGCCACTAGATATCTCAGGACTTCCTGGTACAGCTGTGACCTATAGTACCTACCGTCCCCACTCTCTGCCACTAGATATCTCAGGACTTCCTGGTACAGCTGTGACCTATAGTACCTACCGTCCCCACTCTCTGCCACTAGATATCTCAGGACTTCCTGGTACAGCTGTGACCTATAGTACCTACCGTCCCCACTCTCTGCCACTAGATATCTCAGGACTTCCTGGTACAGCTGTGACCTATAGTACCTACCGTCCCCACTCTCTGCCACTAGATATCTCAGGACTTCCTGGTACAGCTGTGACCTATAGTACCTACCGTCCCCACTCTCTGCCACTAGATATCTCAGGACTTCCTGGTACAGCTGTGACCTATAGTACCTACCGTCCCCACTCTCTGCCACTAGATATCTCAGGACTTCCTGGTACAGCTGTGACCTATAGTACCTACCGTCCCCACTCTCTGCCACTAGATATCTCAGGACTTTCCTGGGAAGCCGGATCAGGAGCAGAGGGTGCAATGCTTAGAAGGACCCAGGAGCTTGAAGCAAAACGATTACATCATTCATTCAGGCCCAGGGGTCGCAGAGCCCATTCACATTTATAGAAACATTTGTTTGCTCAGAGAGAGGATGAGGAATATTAAGTGAAAGAATTCTCCTGCAAGAGGGACTCTATTGTGTGCCACAGAAAAAGCAGTGGTACTGGGAATCCAAAGCGGAGCACAATGTACAGAAATGAAGCTTTGTTTCTTTCAGATCGGGGGTCATTTACATGCAAATCAGGTTTATCACTTCCCAACAAATCCTTTCTCTGAGGCCATCCCCAGTCACACACACTGCCCAGGGCTCCAATACCAGGACAATAACACACAAAAAAGGGACATCAGTATGCAAAACCAGACTAGGATTCTGTATTTCCCCATCTGCTGAACATTGCAGATCCCTTACCTAGTAATGTCCCTTTAATGACAGAGCTGCTGTACTAATGCCAGCGTTGTGCCACTAATGACAGAGCTGCTGTACTAATGCCAGCGTTGTGCCACTAATGACAGAGCTGCTGTACTAATGCCAGCGTTGTGCCACTAATGACAGAGCTGCTGTACTAATGCCAGCGTTGTGCCACTAATGACAGAGCTGCTGTACTAATGCCAGCGTTGTGCCACTAATGACAGAGCTGCTGTACTAATGCCAGCGTTGTGCCACTAATGACAGAGCTGCTGTACTAATGCCAGCGTTGTGCCACTACTGACAGAGCTGATGTACTAATGCCAGCGTTGTGCCACTACTGACAGAGCTGATGTACTAATGCCAGCGTTGTGCCACTAATGACAGAGCTGATGTACTAATGCCAGCGTTGTGCCTCTAATGACAGAGCTGATGTACTAATGCCAGCGTTGTGCTACTAATGACAGAGCTGATGTACTAATGCCAGCGTTGTGCCGCTGATGACAGAGCTGATGTACTAATGCCAGCGTTGTGCCTCTAATGACAGCGTTGTGCCACTAATGACAGAGCTGATGTACTAATGCCAGTGTTGTGCCACTAATGACAGAGCTGATGTACTAATGCCAGCGTTGTGCCACTAATGACAGAGCTGATGTACTAATGCCAGCGTTGTGCCACTAATGACAGAGCTGATGTACTAATGCCAGCGTTGTGCCTCTAATGACAGCGTTGTGCCACTAATGACAGAGCTGATGTACTAATGCCAGCGTTGTGCCACTAATGACAGAGCTGATGTACTAATGCCAGCGTTGTGCCACTAATGACAGAGCTGATGTACTAATGCCAGCGTTGTGCCACTAATGACAGAGCTGATGTACTAATGCCAGCGTTGTGCCTCTAATGACAGCGTTGTGCCACTAATGACAGAGCTGATGTACTAATGCCAGCGTTGTGCCACTAATGACAGAGCTGATGTACTAATGCCAGCGTTGTGCCTCTAATGACAGAGCTGATGTACTAATGCCAGCGTTGTGCCTCTAATGACAGCGTTGTGCCACTAATGACAGAGCTGATGTACTAATGCCAGCGTTGTGCCACTAATGACAGAGCTGATGTACTAATGCCAGCGTTGTGCCTCTGACAGAGCTTGTGCCTCTAATGACAGAGCTGATGTACTAATGCCAGCGTTGTGCCTCTAATGACAGCGTTGTGCCACTAATGACAGAGCTGATGTACTAATGCCAGCGTTGTGCCACTAATGACAGAGCTGATGTACTAATGCCAGCGTTGTGCCACTAATGACAGAGCTGATGTACTAATGCCAGCGTTGTGCCACTAATGACAGAGCTGATGTACTAATGCCAGCGTTGTGCCACTAATGACAGAGCTGATATACTAATGCCAGCGTTGTGCCTCTAATGACAGCGTTGTGCCACTAATGACAGAGCTGATGTACTAATGCCAGCGTTGTGCCACTAATGACAGAGCTGATGTACTAATGCCAGCGTTGTGCCACTAATGACAGAGCTGATGTACTAATGCCAGCGTTGTGCCACTAATGACAGAGCTGATGTACTAATGCCAGCGTTGTGCCACTAATGACAAAGCTGATGTACTAATGCCAGCGTTGTGCCTCTAATGACAGAGCTAATGTACTAATGCCAGCGTTGTGCCTCTAATGCCAGCGTTGTGCCTCTAATGACAGAGCTAATGTACTAATGCCAGCGTTGTGCCTCTAATGACAGAGCTAATGTACTAATGCCAGCGTTGTGCCTCTAATGACAGAGCTGCTGACATAACTAGAACATAGTACAGAACATGCCACCCTACATACTGTGTAGCAATTCTCGGCATATTGTAAGCAGATGGTCTCTTCTTGGCCAGAACAATGTAACAGAGCTCTGGGCAAGAGGCCAATCAGATAGGCCGTCACACGGGGAATTCAAACAATCTTATCTAGACTGGGGTATTTTCCATATGATGTTAGTACTTTATATGGGCTGTGTGCTAGTGAGCTTGTGTGTGCCGTCTGTATACTGACAGTGTACGAAGGAGAGGCCTTATACAGGCACAAACTGCTGGGGAAAAAAATCATTTATACATTGCAAAGCATTCATTTATTTATTAAGTCAGAGAAATGAGTGTTCTGAAAAGAAAACAGGGTATCTGGGAGCCAACAGTGTGCACCACGCGATGGTTATCAGTCTGTGTCAGGTCTGATGTGATTGGCTAATCCTTACACACCCTTGTTGCAGTGTACAGGAAAGTCTTCTTGATTCAAAAAATGCTTTTACTCAGGAGAGATGGGTTTCTTACATTTAAAATTGTTTTTTTTTCTAAGGCCCCAATTATTTTAAGCACATTCAATTCCATAATATACAGCACAATATAGGGGTATAATAAATACCACAGCGCTATACAGGGGTAAAGTAAATACCACAGCGCTATACAGGGGGTACAATAAATACCACAGCACTATACAAGGGTAAAGTAAATTTGCAGTACTATACAGGGATACAATAAATACCACAGCGCTATACAGGGATACAATAAATACCACAGCGCTATACAGGGGTAAAAGTAAATATACAGTGCTATAAAGGGGTAAAATAAATACCACAGCGCTATACAAGGGGAAAGTAAAGTAAATATGCAGTACTATACAGGGGTACAATTAATACCACAGCGCTATACAAGGGTAAATAAATACCACAGCGCTATACAAGGGTAAATAAATACCACAGCGCTATACAGGGGTAAAAGTAAATATACAGCGCTATATAAGGGTAAAATAAATACCACAGTGCTATACAAGGGTAAAGTAAAGTAAATATGCAGTACTATACAGGGGTACAATAAATACCACAGCGCTATACAGGGGTAAAAGTAAATATACAGCGCTATACAGGGGTACAATAAATATGCAGTATTATACAGGGGTACAATAAATACCACAGCGCTGTACAGGGGTACAATAAATACCACAGCACTTTAAAAGGGTAAAGTAGATATGCAGTACTATACAGGGGTTAAATACCACAGCGCTATACAAGGGTAAAGTAAATGCCACAGCGCTATACAGGGGTACAATAAATACCAGTGTGCTATACAGGGGTAAAAGTAAATATATACAGCGCTATACAGGGGTACAATAAATGCCACAGCGCTATACAGGGGTAAAGTAAATATGCAGTACTATACAGGGGTACAATAAATACCACAGCGCTGTACAGGGGTAAAATAAATACCACAGCACTTTACAAGGGTAAAGTAAATATATACAGGGGTACAATAAATACCAGTGTGCTATACAGGTGTACAATAAATATCACAGCGCTAGACAAGGGTAAAGTAAATGCCACAGCGCTATACAGGGGTAAAAGTAAATATGCAGCGCTATACAGGGGTAAAAGTAAATGCCACAGCGCTATACAGGGGTAAAAGTAAATGCCACAGCGCTATACAGGGTTAAAAGTAAATATGCAGCGCTATACAGGGGTAAAAGTAAATATGCAGCGCTATACAGGGGTACAATAAATGCCACAGCGCTATACAAGGGTAAAGTAAATGCGACAGCGCTATACAGGGGTAAAAGTAAATATGCAGCGCTATACAGGGGTACAATAAATGCCACAGCGCTATACAGGGGTAAAGTAAATATGCAGTACTATACAGGGGTACAATAAATACCACAGCGCTATACAGGGGTACAATAAATATTACAGCGCTAGACAAGGGTAAAGTAAATATGCAGTACTATACAGGGGTACAATAAATACCACAGCGCTATACAGAAGTACAATAAATACCAATGTGCTATACAGGGGTACAGTAAATATCACAGCGCTATATAAGGGTAAAGTTAATATGCAGTACTACACAGGGGTACAATAAATACCACAACACTTTACAGGGGTAAAGTAAATACTACAGGATGAAGGGGGGAGTAAAGGATAAAGGAAGTGTGCAGGATTTGGGGAGTAAAGGATGAAGGGAATGTGTAGGATTTGGGGGGGGGGCTGAAGGAAGGAAGTTGTAGGATTCAGGGAAATAAAGAGTTTGTAGGATACAGGGGGGTGAAGGGAGTGTATAGGATACAGGGGGTGAAGGATGAAGGGAGTGTATAGGATACAGGAGGGTGAAGGGAGTGTGTAGGATACAGGGGGTGAAGGATGGAGGGAGTGTATAGGATACAGGGGGTGAAGGATGAAGAGAGTGTGTAGGATACAGGGGGGTGAAGGATGAAGAGAGTGTGTAGGATACAGGGGGTGAAGGATGGAGGGAGTGTATAGGATACGGGGGGTGAAGGATGAAGGGAGTGTATAGGATACAGGAATGTGAAGAGAGTGTATAGGATACAGGAATGTGAAGGATGAAGGGAGTGTATAGGATACAGGGGGGTAAAGGATGAAGGGAGTGTATAGGATACAGGGGGGTAAAGGATGAAGAGAGTGTATAGGATACAGGGGGGTGAAGGATGAAGAGAGTGTATAGGATACAGGGGGTGAAGGATGAAGGGAGTGTGTAGGATACAGGGGGGTGAAGGGAGTGTGTAGGATACAGGGGGGTGAAGGGAGTGTGTAGGACGCAGGGGGGTAGGATACAGGGGGGTGAAGGATGAAGGGAGTGTATAGGATACAGGGGGTGAAGGATGAAGGGAGTGTATAGGATACAGGGGGGTGAAGGGAGTGTGTAGGATACAGGGGGGTGAAGGGAGTGTGTAGGATACAGGGGGGTGAAGGGAGTGTGTAGGATACAGGGGGGTGAAGGGAGTGTGTAGGACGCAGGGGGGGGGATAAAGGGAGTGTGTAGGACGCAGGGGGGGGGGGGATAAAGGGAGTGTGTAGGACGCAGGGGGGGGGATAAAGGGAGTGTGTAGGACGCAGGGGGGGGGGGATAAAGGGAGTGTGTAGGACGCAGGGGGGGGGATAAAGGGAGTGTGTAGGACGCAGGGGGGGGGATAAAGGGAGTGTGTAGGACGCAGGGGGGGGATAAAGGGAGTGTGTAGGACGCAGGGGGGGGGGATAAAGGGAGTGTGTAGGACGCAGGGGGGGGGATAAAGGGAGTGTGTAGGACGCAGGGGGGGGGATAAAGGGAGTGTGTAGGACGCAGGGGGGGGGGTGGGGATGAAGGGAATGTATAGGACACAGCGGGGGGGGGGGGGGTGCAGGGTTTTATAAATTAAATAAATATTTATTTTGTTGCAGACATAAGTCCTGTGTTTCCTGGAAGGA
The DNA here is from genome assembly GCF_027579735.1 of Bombina bombina. NCBI lineage: Eukaryota > Metazoa > Chordata > Amphibia > Anura > Bombinatoridae > Bombina > Bombina bombina. The sequence continues at coordinate 212,692 of NW_026511442.1, forward strand.
GCATTTATCTTTGGCAGAAGAGCGTGTCAGACAGATAAAGCTTGTGCACACATTACCCGCTGTAGTGCTGCCCAGTGATGATAGTGCAGGATTTTAGCCGTTATACCACTTAAAAGTAAATAAACTTGGATAAGGTTGCAGCTCACCGCAGACCTGAACCGTTACCCTGTGTGTCAGATAGATAGGGGAAGTGCACAGTACAGCACTGCCACCCTCTGGCCAAACATGGCATGAGAGACTGTACCCTGCTGCATGCCCGGATAGCACCAGATGGTTACTCAAGTACTACAGCGGTCACATGGCATAAGGTTGTAGTGATAGGTTTGAGTTACTTATGATTATATGACAGCTGTAACTGTGGTAACGACAACTCACAAAACCTTTCCAAATTATTTTTGTTAGCAAACTGGTCTCCCTTGATAAAAACTACATGCTGAGGTAGTCTCAGGAGCATGCACGTGTATTAAAACCTATGGGCGAGATTACATATACGGTGTAGGCTTCAGCGCAACTGCTGAAACCCATGCAGCCTGTAAGCTCACCTCGCACATCGGGTGAATCATATATACGTGCCGGCAGATCAGATACTTACGGCAGTTTATGAACTCCTGGCGGCTACGTAAAAAAAAAATATATATCTGCTATCACCCCACTTCGCAAATAATAATAAAATGTATTAACCCTTAATCCGCCAACCCCCCACAATGCAAAGTACCTAAATTACCCTATTAACCCCTAATCCACCAACCACCCACAACACAATCTACCTAATCAAAATATTAACCCCTAAATCGCCATCCCCCCACAACACAAAGTATTAATCTAATCACTAAGCCCCCTAACCTAACACCCCCTAAGTTAACGCAATTACATAAAATAAAAGACGATCTTCTAAAAAAAAAAAAAAAAAAAAAAAAAAAAATTACAAAAATAAAAAATCCTAACATTACATAAAAAACCAACAACCTAAGATTAAATTAAAATACAAAATCTAATATTACAAAAAAAATGTACAAAAATCTAAAAATTACAGAAAAAAATAAATAAAACTAAATTCTCCAATATATATATATATATTTTTAAACCTAAATCTAATACTCCGATAAAAACGCCACCCCACAATAAAAACACCCCCTAATCTAAGACTAAACTACCAATGGCCTTTTGTAGGGCATTTCCTTGAAGAAATCAGCTCTTTTACATAAAATAAATAAATTACTAATTACCCCCTAACATTACAAACCCCCATACAAAAAGACCCAACTCTAAAAAAAAACTAAGCTACCCATTGCCCCTAAAGCAGCATTTGTATGGGCATTACCTTTAAAAAGGCAATCAACTCTTTTGCTGCCCATTAAAAAAACAAAACAAAAAAAAAAAACAATTTATGCTTACCTGATAAATGTCTTTTCTTTCATGTAATTGGCAAGAGTCCATGAGTTAGTGACGTATGGGATATACAATCCTACCAGGAGGGGCAAAGTTTCCCAAACCTCAAAATGCCTATAAATACACCCCTCACCACACCCACAATTCAGTTTTACAAACTTTGCCTCCTATGGAGGTGGTGAAGTAAGTTTGTGCTAAGATTTCTACGTTGATATGCGCTTCTCAGCATTGTTGAAGCCCGATTCCTCTCAGAGTGCAGGGACACTGAACCCAAATTTTTTCTTTCGGGATTCCGATAGAGCGTGCAATTTTAAGCAACTTTCTAATTTACTCCTATTATCAATTTTTCTTTGTTCACTTGCTATCATTATTTGAAAAAGAAGGCATCTAAGCTTCTTTTTTGGGTTCAGTACTCTGGACAGAACTTTTTTTTATTGGTGGATGAATTTATCCACCAATCAGCAATAACCCAGGTTATTCACCAAAAATGGGCCGGGATCTAAACTTACATTTCAAATAAAGATACCAAGAGAATGAAGAAAATTTGATAATAGGAGTAAATTAGAAAGTTGCTTAAAATTGCATGCTCTATCTGAATCACAAAAAAACAAATTTGGGTTCAGTGTCCTTTTAAGACACTCAGCTATGGTTTGGCACTTTATGTATTAATATAAAGTTCTTAATATATGTATTGTACTTATATTTGCCATGAGTCAGGTTTAAGTATATTTCCTTTTGCAGACTGTCAGTTTCATATCTGGGAAATGCATTTTTTTTTAGGAAAAAAAATAAATAAAAACACCCCCAATCTAAGGCTAAACTACCAAAAGCCCTTAAAATGGCCTTTTGTAGGGCATTTCCTTGAAGAAATCAGCTCTTACATAAAAATGTTTTACTAATTACCCCCTAACATTACAACCCCCCACCCACCCAAAATAAAAAAAGACCCAACTCTAAAAAAAAAAACTAAGCTACCCATTGCCCCTAGATCAGCATTTGTATGGGCATTACCTTCAAAAAGGCAATCAACTCTTTTGCTGCCCATTAAAAAAATAAAAAAAATAATGTATGCTTACCTGATAAATGTCTTTCTTTCCGGGCATGGAGAGTCCACTATTTAATTCCCATTACTAGTGGGATATTCACCTCCTGGCCAGCAGGAGGAAGCAAAGAGCACCCCAGCTGAGCTGTTAAGTGTCACTTCCCTTATCCATAATCCCCAGTCAATCGGCCGAAGGAAAAATGGAAAAAGATAACACAAGGTATAGAGGTGCCTGAGGTTTATACCAAAAAAATGTCGTCTTAAAATGTAAATAAGGGCAGGTCATGGACTCTCCATGCCCGGAATGAAAGAAATGTATTAGGTAAGCATACATTTTTTTTTTTTCCCTATGGCATGGAGAGTCCACAATTTCATTCCAATTACTAATGGGAACCAATACCCAAGCTAGAGGACACAGAATGAAAGGGAGGGAGAACAAGATAGGCGGACCTAAACAAAAGGCACCCCTGCTTGAAGAGCTTTTCTCCCAAAGGAAGCCTCAGACGAGGCAAAAGTATCAAATTTGTAGAATTTGGAAAAAGTATGCAAAGAGGACCAAGTGGCCGGCTTGCAGATTTGCTCCACAGATGCATCATTTTTGAAAGCCCAGGAATAAGAGAAAGCCCTAGTGGAATGGGCCGTATTCTCTCAGGAGGCTGATGTCCAGCTGTCTCATAAGCTAATCGGATAACACTTCTCAACCAGAGAGAGAGAGAGAGAGAGAAAGAAAGATCAGCAGAAGTGGCCTTCTGACCCTTACGCTTACCAGCGAAAACAGCGAAAAGGGCAGTAGACTGTTGAAAATCCTTAGTTGCTTGTAGAAAATTTTTAGAGCACGCACAACATCCGAGTTGTTTAACAGATGTTCCTTCTGAGAAGGAGGATTCGGACAAAAAGGAGGAACAACAATTTCTTTTTTTTTTTAATAATGTTTTTATTGAGGTCATAAACATAAATCATAATACAGAAGTAAGACATATTTAGGTATTCCTTTTTCATGTAACAAAGTATGCAGAGACCAAGGTAACTAATATCTTACTACTAGCTTCTCCATGGCTCCTCAAAGGAAGTCCACAGGAACAACAATTTCTTGATTGATGTTGCGAGCCGATAGCACTTTGGGAAGAAATCCAAATTTAGTACGAAGGACCGCCTTATCCGCATGAAAAATAAGGTAAGAGGAATCACACTGCAGAGCCAAAAGCTCGGAAACTGCGAGCAGACGAAATGGCAAGTAGAAACAAAACTTTCCACAATAACAACTCAATATCAACCAAATGCATAAGCTCAAACTGAGCCTGCTGCAAAACTTTAAGAACAAGGTTGAAGCTCCAAGGAGGAGCAACAGGTTTAAACACAGGCCTGATTCTGACCAAGACCTGAACAAAAGATTGAACATTTGGCAGATCTGCCAGACGTTTGTGCAAAAGAATAGACAGTGCAGAAATCTGACCCTTCAGAGTATTGACTGACAAACCTTTCTCCAGTCCCTCCTGAAGAAAAGATAGAAAGCGAGGAACCCTCACCCGACTCCAAGAGAAACTCTTCGATTCGCACTAATACAGGTATTTATGCCATACCTTATGGTAAATCTTACGAGTACAGGCTTACGAGCCTGAAGCATAGTATCAATTAATTTCTCAGAAAAACCTCCAAGCAGTCAGATTCAGAGAATCTAGATTTGGGTGGAGGAAGGGACCCTGAAGTAGAAGTTCCTTCCTCAGAGGCAACCTCCAAGGGGGAATAGATAGGGGATCCAGAGCTATCCTCTGTGATAGGTCCAAGTGGTCTCCGTTCCACTGTCTGAGCCTGAATAACTGCAGTGGTCTCAGATGAAACTGAGCAAATGGAATGATGTCCATGGAAGCAACCATCAGACCAATTACTTCCATACTCTGAGCCACAGATGGACGGGTAGAGGACAGAAGTGAAAGGCAAGAATCCTGAAGTTCTCCGTCAGAAAAATCTTCATGGACAGAGAATCTAAAATTGTTCCTAAGAAACATACCCTGGTGTCTGGCACTCGGGAACTACTTTCCAGATTCACTTTCCACCTGTGGGAACAAAGAATAGAAAAGATCTCTGTATAAGATTTTGCTAACTGAAAAGCTGTCACTGGAGCCAAGATGTCGTCCAGATAAGGTGCCACCTCTATCCCTTGAGATCCTACCACTGTCAAAAGGGCCCCTAGTAACCTTTATAAAGATTTGAGGAGCTGTGGCAAAAAAATGGAAATGTTTGTACATTAAGGCAAACCAAAGGAATAGGAGATGTTCTCTGTGAATGGAAACATGCAGATACATATCCTTCAGATTTATGGTAGTCAAAAACTGACCTTCCTGTACCAAGGGAAGAATGTAACGAATAGTTTCCATTTTGAAGGACAGAACCTTGAGGAATCCATTGAGACACTTTAGGTCTAGAATGGGAAGAAAAGTTCCCTATTTTTTGGGAACCCCCAAAAACTTTGAATAGAATCCTTGACCCTGTTCCGCTACGGGAACTGGAACAATCACTCCCAGGGAAGAAAGGTCATTACACAGTTTAAGAAGGCCTCTGCAGATAACCTTTACAGGATAAATCTGCCCCTGGGCAGATAAGACTTAAATCCTATTCTGTATCCCTGAGATACTACCTCCACAGCCCAAGGATCTGGGACATTGCGGATCCAAGCCTGCCAAAAAAGTAAGCCATAGAGAGAACTATATGGGCAATTAAGCGTTAGTATATACATACAAGGGGGGAAAAAAATTCCCTCTAAAGACTAGCGCAATCCATAAACCAACAATGGAGTAGGCGAAAATTTAACCCCACCGCAACCGATCTTTGGATGTAATCACTGAGGAGCACACTGGATTAAACTAAAGTGTCGCTCCCAAGGAAGCCCCTATTGCCCTTGTTCCAGAGAAACTATGTAGGAAAATAGACTTGAGGCAAGGGCTCTAACAAGCGGTAATGTATAAAGTCTCCATATGGAGAGAACCGCTACCGGACTAAAAGTCATCCAAAATAATAGCGAGTAACCGGAATTGTGAGGCGTCTTTAGCCCCCACACATGGACCGCCCCTAAACCTACTTCAAAGTAGAAATCATAGGGAAATATGGCGGTTTAGACCTGTAAGTTGTTCCCCAGCCGTCATCTTGAATAATAAAATAAATAAATAAATAAATAAATAAATCGCAGCTGCAAGGCGGTTTATCTTGAAACCTCAAAATAAACCTCAGAGACCCTTCACTTGTTAAAAAAGTGGCCATACTCAAAACCTCGACCTGAGACATACCCGGTCCCTCAGAAGTTGTCTGCATCTAGACGCTATAAAGCAATCCTGCTCAGTAGAGAAATAGAACAAGGAAACAAACTGCCTAGTACTGACGCAGATAAAAAGTCTCCCATGTAACCATCTAGTACAGAGAAAAAGGAAAAACGACTAACCCTCTTTTTTGAGATCATTAAGGATAAAAGGAATTAAAATCCCCGTCTCCCTTTGATTAAAAAAATCTGTGCAATGCATTGTCTCATACACATTCCTTGTACCTGCTGCCCTTAAATAAATCCCAAATATAGAGATTTTTTTTACTGTTCTTCGACTCCATTGTTAAAAGAAGGGAAATAATCCCAAAAGTGCTAGGGCCTTCTCACCTAGAAGGGAATAAGCACTTACATTTGGAGCTTCAGCTGCAGGGCAGGAACAGCTTCATAGGTGTGTCAGATACACCAACATCTGACAGGGACCTGTAGAAAAGACAGAGTAACCAACCCTGGCTTTCTATAAAGGGGTAGCATACATGTTAGAAATAAAGCAAGGACCACCTCTCCGCCTTCTAACTGCTAAAAGCCACCAATACTCTTACTAAAGAGATTGACATGGACACAGCATAGCCCCAGCCCTTGTTTGCAGGGAAAAGTACCCATTAAAGAATTAAATATCTTCAGACACCATCTTCACATATCCTCCCGTGATAGAGGCAAAGAGAATGACTAGGGATAAAGGGTAAGGGAAGTGATACTTAACAGCTCGGCTGGGGTGCTCTTTGCCGCCTCCTGCTTCAGGAGGTGAATATCCCACTAGTAATTGGAATGAAATCGTGGACTCTCCATGCCATAGGAAAGAAATAAAAAAATAAAAAAAACACCCCAAAAAGCAAAAACAAAAAACTAACACTAACCCCATAAAATGTACTCACCTTTCCTGAAGTCCGGATATCCATCTTCCAGGCCGAGAAAAGTCTTCATTCAGGCGGATTCATCTTCATCCAGGCGGATTCATCTTCATCCATCGCGGGACCATCTTCTTTCTTCTTGCCTGAGGTGCGAAGCGATCTTCTGATGCGCGGATTCAGAGCAGTGGTCATCAGCGATGTGAGGGTCCTCTTCATGTGATCTTCCTCCGCACACTGAAGATTGAATGCAATGTACATCTTTTATATTGGGGTACCTTGGCTGAAATTTTCAAATAATCCAATAGGATGAGAGCTACTGACATGGATTTCCATCAAATACGTATCAACATCCACAGTGGCTCCCAATGCTGCAGGTAACAGGTACACACATAATCATACAGGGCCAGTCTGTGTTTGCAAAACATGTACTCACCGTTATTCCCATAACACAAAACACAGGCTGTACAAATTATCAGATAGGACAACTGCTTCTTCAGTGCTGGAATGAATAATGACCCAGATGCAGGAACATGTTTTGAGTCCCCACCATACATGACACTCAGTAGTAACTAATAATAATATTATAAGAAGAAATACTGACATATTAAAATAAAAACCTTATTTATTCCCTATAACATGTCATTATTAATAGTACACAATGGATGTTAAAAACTTTATTCTAAGAGGTTTTGTTTGTCCTTTTCTATAATGCAGCCTTGTGGTTGGCATGATTGGGAAACCCAAACTGAGATACCATAACGTTAGAATATTTCAATGGCATTTTTCCATAGATCTTGGCCAACATGTTTAGACAGTAAGATCTCTGCAAGAGATGCTCTGGGCGATGCCACATGCCAGTGTAACCACTCACTGCCTCTTTCTCCAGGTTTCTCAGGTCTGTGGGCTTCACTAAGATGCCAGAGGCTTTGCCAGTGCAGTTTGCCACCATGAAGTTCATGGCAATGTCATCACAGTTCTGAGTCTTGTCGATGAGTGATTGTACCGCCGCTGGCAGCTCCTCAAACAGCTGCAGATATTTTCGATGAAAAAAACTAGCTCCAATAAGAACCATAGAGTAAACGTCACCATTTCCAGAGTGCGGTGCCTGCAGCTCAAAGCTTCCGTAGCTGTATATTCCAGACTCAGAGGAGATGTGCTTCCTGGGCACAAACCCCACAATGCGGTCAGGGAACTCCTAGGAATAAGAATATTTAGATAAGTAAAAATGTTTTACTCACATTAGTTAATAATCTATAAAATATATCACGTGAGTACAACTCCGTTATTGCACCTGCCCAGTCTTATTTATGCCTAATATACCTGTATTCTGCTGTTAGGTGCAATGTTTTCTGTTGTCTACTGGTCCTGACCTAGATTTCTTGACTTGACAAAGTGCTATTGCTTCATAGTCTGGTATCCTGTGTCTGATCCTGTCTTGTCACTGTTGGGACTATTAATTTCACCAGACATTGAAATGACTGACTGACTATCTTCTCACTTGGTCTGGTATCCTGTGTCCGAGAACACAAAAAGTCACGACTCAAGGTGCAAAAAATAAAAACTTGAAGCTTTATTTTATATTGCTAAAAATGCGTAAGCAATGGGTGGCAGACACGAGAGGTGAGTAGCATAGGTAAGTGTCTGACGCAATTCCAGGACCTCACAGATGCGGTTTAACGTGCAAATGTGGACAGGGTTACTGCATATCCCGATGAGAGATCCAAAATGACGCTAGTTCCACAGCACCATGCATCTTTCTGCAACTTTATTGGATCATGCAGATCCAGGTCAAAGTTGGCGATTTTTTTGTGTTATTTACCCTTAATCATGCCATGCCAATAACCAGAAACGTTGCTAACTTTGACCTGGATCTGCATGTTCCAATAAAGATACAGGACTATCAATTTCACTAGACCTTGGCCTGACTAACCATTCTTCTCCTTTCTAGTCATGCTGAAGGGAACATCACATCCTAGCTACAGTTTTTTGGGTCAGTTCTCTTATATCCGGCCCCACCCTACATGTTCTGCACTCGGACTGACTTTATCCATGCCATTGTGTGCAGCTCAGGAGACATTAACCCCCTTAAGACCTAAATAAACCACAGACTGAACAAATGAGGTTTACATTAGTGGTACTAGATCAGAACATTGAAAAATGGATCATGCTCAGCATGGCACGATGGGCCTGATTAAAGAGACATTATGACCACAATAGAAATGTTCATGAGTGTATTTCAATACTGAATATCATCATTTTTTACAATATATTTCTAAGAGCAAAAGATGCATCTAGTAACAGCTATGACTGTTTAAGCCACATACACACATGCTACACCCCAACTGTTCAGAGAGTCAGGGTGGGGCTTGTAAGACAAACATGAAATCAACACTGGCATAATACAGCTTGCTCTATAAGCTGACAACATATGAGTGATAATGCACAGGGCATGTTCATCTTATATTCACGTGTAGCTTATATGCATGTGTAGCCTATATGTGTGTGGAGCCTATATGCGCTTATATGCATGTGTAGCCTATATGCACTTATATGCACGTGTAGCCTATATGCGTGTGGAGCCTGTATGCGCTTATATGCACGTGTAGCCTATATGCACTTATATGCATGTGTAGCCTATATGTGTGTGGAGCCTATATGCGTTTATATGCATGTGTAGCCTATATGTGTGGAGCCTATATGCGCTTATATGCATGTGTTGCCTATATGTGTGGAGCCTATATGTGCTTATATGCCTGTGGATCCTATATGCATGTGTAGCCTATATGCGCTTATTTGCATGTGTTGCTTATATGCCTGTGGAGCCTATATGTGCTTATATGCCTGTGGATCCTATATGCATGTGTAGCCTATATGTGCTCATATGAATGTGGATCCTGTGTGTGTGTGTGGAGCCTATATGCGCTCATATGCACGTGTGACCTATATGCGCTCATATGCACGTGTGACCTATATGCGCTCATATGCACGTGTGACCTATATGCGCTCATATGCACGTGTGACCTATATGCGCTCATATGCACGTGTGACCTATATGCGCTCATATGCACGTGTAACCTATATGCGCTCATATGCACGTGTAACCTATATGCGCTCATATGCACGTGTAACCTATATGCGCTCATATGCACGTGTAACCTATATGCGCTCATATGCACGTGTAACCTATATGCGCTCATATGCACGTGTAACCTATATGCGCTCATATGCACGTGTAACCTATATGCGCTCATATGCACGTGTAACCTATATGCGCTCATATGCACGTGTAACCTATATGCGCTCATATGCACGTGTAACCTATATGCGCTCATATGCACGTGTAACCTATATGCGCTCATATGCACGTGTAACCTATATGCGCTCATATGCACGTGTAACCTATATGCGCTCATATGCACGTGTAACCTATAAGCGCTCATATGCATGTGTAGCCTATATGCACTTATATGCAAGTGTAGCTGATATGCGCATGTAGCTTATATGCAAGTGTAGCTTATATACGCTTATATGCACATGTAGTTTATATGCAAGTGTAGCTTATATGCAAGTGTAGCTTATATGCAAGTGTAGCTTATATGCAAGTGTAGCTTATATGCAAGTGTAGCTTATATGCAAGTGTAGCTTATATGCAAGTGTAGCTTATATGCAAGTATAGCTTATATGCAAGTGTAGCTTATATACGCTTATATGCACATGTAGTTTATATGCAAGTGTAGCTTATAAGCAAGTGTAGCTTATATGCAAGTGTAGATTATATGCAAGTGTAGCTTATATGTGCTTATATGCAAGTGTAGCTTATATGCGTGTGTAGCTTATATGCGCTTATATGCAAGTGTAGCTTATATGCGTGTGTAGCTTATTTGCGCTTATATGCAAGTGTAGCTTATATACGCTTACATGCACATGTAGTTTATATGCAAGTGTAGCTTATATGCAAGTGTAGCTTATATGCGAGTGTAGCTTATATGCAAGTGTAGCTTATATGCGCTTATATGCAAGTGTATCTTATATGCGTGTGTAGCTTATTTGCGTTTATATGCATGTGTAGCCTATATGCACGTGTAGCCTATATGCGCTTATATGCACGTGTAGCCTATATGCGTGTGGAGCCTGTATGCGCTTATATGCACGTGTAGCCTATATGCACTTATATGCAAGTGTAGCTGATATGCAAGTGTAGCTTATATACGCTTATATGCACATGTAGTTTATATGCAAGTGTAGCTTATATGCAAGTGTAGCTTATATGCATGTGTAGCTTATATGCAAGTGTAGCTTATATGCAAGTGTAGCTTATATACGCTTATATGCACATGTAGTTTATATGCAAGTGTAGCTTATATGCAAGTGTAGCTTATATGCATGTGTAGCTTATATGCAAGTGTAGCTTATATGCAAGTGTAGCTTATATGCAAGTGTAGCTTATATGCAAGTATAGCTTATATGCAAGTGTAGCTTATATACGCTTATATGCACATGTAGTTTATATGCAAGTGTAGCTTATAAGCAAGTGTAGCTTATATGCAAGTGTAGATTATATGCAAGTGTAGCTTATATGTGCTTATATGCAAGTGTAGCTTATATGCGTGTGTAGCTTATATGCGCTTATATGCAAGTGTAGCTTATATGCGTGTGTAGCTTATTTGCGCTTATATGCAAGTGTAGCTTATATACGCTTACATGCACATGTAGTTTATATGCAAGTGTAGCTTATATGCAAGTGTAGCTTATATGCGAGTGTAGCTTATATGCAAGTGTAGCTTATATGCGCTTATATGCAAGTGTATCTTATATGCGTGTGTAGCTTATTTGCGTTTATATGCATGTGTAGCCTATATGCACGTGTAGCCTATATGCGCTTATATGCACGTGTAGCCTATATGCGTGTGGAGCCTGTATGCGCTTATATGCACGTGTAGCCTATATGCACTTATATGCAAGTGTAGCTGATATGCAAGTGTAGCTTATATACGCTTATATGCACATGTAGTTTATATGCAAGTGTAGCTTATATGCATGTGTAGCTTATATGCAAGTGTAGCTTATATGCAAGTGTAGCTTATATACGCTTATATGCACATGTAGTTTATATGCAAGTGTAGCTTATAAGCAAGTGTAGCTTATATGCAAGTGTAGATTATATGCAAGTGTAGCTTATATGTGCTTATATGCAAGTGTAGCTTATATGCGTGTGTAGCTTATATGCGCTTATATGCAAGTGTAGCTTATATGCGTGTGTAGCTTATTTGCGCTTATATGCAAGTGTAGCTTATATACGCTTACATGCACATGTAGTTTATATGCAAGTGTAGCTTATATGCAAGTGTAGCTTATATGCGAGTGTAGCTTATATGCAAGTGTAGCTTATATGCGCTTATATGCAAGTGTATCTTATATGCGTGTGTAGCTTATTTGCGCTTATATGCAAGTGTAGCTTATATGCACATGTAGCTTATATGTGCTTATATGCAAGTGTAGCTTATATGCGCTTATATGCAAGTGTAGCTTATATGCGCGTGTAGCTTATATGCGCTTATATGCGCGTGTAGCTTATATGCGCGTTTAGCTTATATGCACTTATATGCAAGTGTAGCTTATATGCGCGTGTAGCTTATATGCGAGTGTAGCTTATATGCGCGTGTAGCTTATATGCGCGTGTAGCTTATATGCGCGTGTAGCTTATATATGCGCTTATATGCAAGTGTAGCTTACATGCAAGTGTAGCTTATATGCGCTTATATGCAAGTGTAGCTTATATGCGCTTATATGCAAGTGTAGCTTATATGCGCTTATATGCAAGTGTAGCTTATATGCGCTTATATGCAAGTGTAGCTTATATGCAAGTGTCGCTTATATGCGCTTATATGCAAGTGTAGCTTATATGCGAGTGTAGTTTATATGCAAGTGTAGCTTATATGCAAGTGTAGCTTATATGCGCTTATATGCAAGTGTAGCTTATATGCAAGTGTAGCTTATATGCAAGTGTAGCTTATATGCAAGTGTAGCTTATATGCGCTTATATGCAAGTGTAGCTTATATGCAAGTGTAGCTTATATGCGCTTATATGCAAGTGTAGCTTATATGCGCTTATATGCAAGTGTAGCTTATATGCGCTTATATGCAAGTGTAGCTTATATGCACTTATATGCAAGTGTAGCTTATATGCACTTATATGCAAGTGTAGCTTATATGCACTTATATGCAAGTGTAGCTTATATGCACTTATATGCAAGTGTAGCTTATATGCGCTTATATGCAAGTGTAGCTTATATGCAAGTGTAGCTTATATGCGCTTATATGCAAGTGTAGCTTATATGCACTTATATGCAAGTGTAGCTTATATGCGCTTATATGCAAGTGTAGCTTATATGCAAGTGTAGCTTATATGCGCTTATATGCAAGTGTAGCTTATATGCAAGTGTAGCTTATATGCGCTTATATGCAAGTGTAGCTTATATGCGTGTGTAGCTTATTTGCGCTTATATGCAAGTGTAGCTTATATGCAAGTGTATCTTATATGCGTGTGTAGCTTATATGCGCTTATATGCGAGTGTAGCTTATATGCGCTTATATGCAAGTGTAGCTTATATGCGTGTGTAGCTTATTTGCGCTTATATGCAAGTGTAGCTTATATGCGCATGTAGCTTATATGTGCTTATATGCAAGTGTAGCTTATATGCGCTTATATGCGCGTGTAGCTTATATGCGCGTGTAGCTTATATGCGCTTATATGCAAGTGTAGCTTACATGCAAGTGTAGCTTATATGCGCTTATATGCAAGTGTAGCTTATATGCAAGTGTAGCTTATATGCGCTTATATGCAAGTGTAGCTTATATGCAAGTGTAGCTTATATGCAAGTGTAGCTTATATGCGCTTATATGCAAGTGTAGCTTATATGCAAGTGTCGCTTATATGCAAGTGTCGCTTATATGCGCTTATATGCAAGTGTAGCTTATATGCGAGTGTAGCTTATATGCAAGTGTCGCTTATATGCGCTTATATGAAAGTGTAGCTTATATGCGCTTATATGCAAGTGTAGCTTATATGCGCTTATATGCAAGTGTAGCTTATATGCGCTTATATGCAAGTGTAGCTTATATGCAAGTGTAGCTTATACGCGCTTATATGCAAGTGTAGCTTATATGCAAGTGTAGCTTATATGCGCTTATATGCAAGTGTAGCTTATATGCAAGTGTAGCTTATATGCGCTTATATGCAAGTGTAGCTTATATGCAAGTGTAGCTTATATGCGCTTATATGCAAGTGTAGCTTATATGCGCTTATATGCAAGTGTAGCTTATATGCGCTTATATGCAAGTGTAGCTTATATGCGCTTATATGCAAGTGTAGCTTATATGCGCTTATATGCAAGTGTAGCTTATAAGCAAGTGTAGCTTATATGCAAGTGTAGCTTATATGCAAGTGTAGATTATATGCAAGTGTAGATTATATGCAAGTGTAGCTTATATGCAAGTGTAGCTTATATGCGCTTATATGCAAGTGTAGCTTATATGCGTGTGTAGCTTATTTGCGCTTATATGCAAGTGTAGCTTATATACGCTTACATGCACATGTAGTTTATATGCAAGTGTAGCTTATATGCAAGTGTAGCTTATATGCAAGTGTAGCTTATATGCACTTATATGCAAGTGTAGCTTATATGCAAGTGTCGCTTATACGCGCTTATATGCAAGTGTATCTTATATGCGTGTGTAGCTTATTTGCGCTTATATGCAAGTGTAGCTTATATGCACATGTAGCTTATATGCAAGTGTAGCTTATATGTGCTTATATGCAAGTGTAGCTTATATGCGCTTATATGCAAGTGTAGCTTATATGCGCTTATATGCAAGTGTAGCTTATATGCGCTTATATGCGCGTGTAGCTTATATGCGCTTATATGCGCGTGTAGCTTATATGCGCGTTTAGCTTATATGCGCGTGTAGCTTATATGCGAGTGTAGCTTATATGCGAGTGTAGCTTATATGCGCGTGTAGCTTATATGCGCGTGTAGCTTATATGCGCGTGTAGCTTATATGCGCGTGTAGCTTATATATGCGCTTATATGCAAGTGTAGCTTACATGCAAGTGTAGCTTATATGCGCTTATATGCAAGTGTAGCTTATATGCAAGTGTAGCTTATATGCGCTTATATGCAAGTGTAGCTTATATGCAAGTGTCGCTTATATGCGCTTATATGCAAGTGTAGCTTATATGCGAGTGTAGTTTATATGCAAGTGTAGCTTATATGCAAGTGTAGCTTATATGCAAGTGTAGCTTATATGCAAGTGTAGCTTATATGCGCTTATATGCAAGTGTAGCTTATATGCAAGTGTAGCTTATATGCGCTTATATGCAAGTGTAGCTTATATGCACTTATATGCAAGTGTAGCTTATATGCACTTATATGCAAGTGTAGCTTATATGCAAGTGTCGCTTATACGCGCTTATATGCAAGTGTAGCTTATATGCGAGTGTAGTTTATATGCAAGTGTAGCTTATATGCAAGTGTAGCTTATATGCGCTTATATGCAAGTGTAGCTTATATGCGAGTGTAGCTTATATGCAAGTGTAGCTTATATGCAAGTGTAGCTTATATGCAAGTGTAGCTTATATGCAAGTGTAGCTTATATGCGCTTATATGCAAGTGTAGCTTATATGCACTTATATGCAAGTGTAGCTTATATGCGCTTATATGCAAGTGTAGCTTATATGCACTTATATGCAAGTGTAGCTTATATGCACTTATATGCAAGTGTAGCTTATATGCACTTATATGCAAGTGTAGCTTATATGCACTTATATGCAAGTGTAGCTTATATGCAAGTGTAGCTTATATGCAAGTGTAGCTTATATGCAAGTGTAGCTTATATGCAAGTGTAGCTTATATGCAAGTGTAGCTTATATGCAAGTGTAGCTTATATGCGCTTATATGCAAGTGTAGCTTATATGCACTTATATGCAAGTGTAGCTTATATGCACTTATATGCAAGTGTAGCTTATATGCAAGTGTAGCTTATATGCAAGTGTAGCTTATATGCAAGTGTAGCTTATATGCAAGTGTAGCTTATATGCAAGTGTCGCTTATATGCGAGTGTAGTTTATATGCAAGTGTAGCTTATATGCAAGTGTCGCTTATATGAAAGTGTAGCTTATATGCGCTTATATGCAAGTGTAGCTTATATGCGCTTATATGCAAGTGTAGCTTATATGCGCTTATATGCAAGTGTAGCTTATATGCGCTTATATGCAAGTGTAGCTTATATGCAAGTGTAGCTTATACGCGCTTATATGCAAGTGTAGCTTATATGCAAGTGTAGCTTATATGCGCTTATATGCAAGTGTAGCTTATATGCAAGTGTAGCTTATATGCGCTTATATGCAAGTGTAGCTTATATGCAAGTGTAGCTTATATGCGCTTATATGCAAGTGTAGCTTATATGCAAGTGTAGCTTATATGCGCTTATATGCAAGTGTAGCTTATATGCAAGTGTCGCTTATATGCGCTTATATGCAAGTGTAGCTTATATGCGCTTATATGCAAGTGTAGCTTATATGCGAGTGTAGTTTATATGCGAGTGTAGCTTATATGCAAGTGTAGCTTATATGCAAGTGTAGCTTATATGCGCTTATATGCAAGTGTAGCTTATATGCAAGTGTCGCTTATATGCAAGTGTCGCTTATATGCGCTTAAATGCAAGTGTCGCTTATATGCAAGTGTAGCTTATATGCGCTTATATGCAAGTGTAGCTTATATGCAAGTGTAGCTTATATGCAAGTGTAGCTTATATGCAAGTGTAGCTTATATGCGCTTATATGCAAGTGTAGCTTATATGTGAGTGTAGCTTATATGTGAGTGTAGCTTATATGCAAGTGTAGCTTATATGCAAGTGTAGCTTATATGCAAGTGTAGCTTATATGCAAGTGTCGCTTATATGCGCTTATATGCAAGTGTAGCTTATATGCGCTTATATGCAAGTGTAGCTTATATGCAAGTGTCGCTTATATGCAAGTGTCGCTTATATGCAAGTGTAGCTTATATGCGAGTGTAGCTTATATGCGAGTGTAGCTTATATGCGCTTATATGCAAGTGTAGCTTATATGCAAGTGTAGCTTATATGCAAGTGTCGCTTATATGCGCTTATATGCAAGTGTAGCTTATATGCGAGTGTAGCTTATATGCGAGTGTAGCTTATATGCGCTTATATGCAAGTGTAGCTTATATGCGCTTATATGCAAGTGTAGCTTATATGCGCTTATATGCAAGTGTAGCTTATATGCGCTTATATGCGCTTATATGCAAGTGTAGCTTATATGCAAGTGTAGCTTATATGCGCTTATATGCAAGTGTAGCTTATATGCAAGTGTAGCTTATATGCAAGTGTAGCTTATATGCAAGTGTAGCTTATATGCAAGTGTCGCTTATATGCGCTTATATGCAAGTGTCGCTTATATGCAAGTGTCGCTTATATGCAAGTGTCGCTTATATGCGCTTATATGCAAGTGTAGCTTATATGCGCTTATATGCAAGTGTAGCTTATATGCGCTTATATGCAAGTGTAGCTTATATGCGCTTATATGCGAGTGTAGCTTATATGCGCTTATATGCAAGTGTAGCTTATATGCGCTTATATGCAAGTGTAGCTTATATGCAAGTGTAGCTTATATGCATGTGTCACTGAAATAACCATAGCTTTTACAAAAGGAATTTTAACTAATAAAAGTATATTGTAAATGCGTCAATTCAAAATGAAATTAATTTATGCACCTTTCAGTTATAATGTCCCATGAGAAGTAACAGCAAGATTTATTATTAATCATGATTACCTGCCAGATGGAAAAGGCGAAGGTTAGATCGAAAGCGCTAACAAGCGTGTCATCATCCATCATCAGCACAGCTGTAAAATAATAGAAAGTAATGCTGGAATTACAACGTGTAGAGCAGAGCTTTTCATCTTGGTGACACAGTTTTTAGACCTACATCATTTCACCACACAGTAATGCAAACAGGAGGTTAAACTAACTTGCTTTAAGAGATACGGACACAAATGATATAATAACTAAATGTATTTACAAGTAGCAGTATGTATGTGCAAGAATTAATAACACCAATAGCTACTTACTATTTAATGGGATGTATGAGGTTGATGGGATGAACAAAGTTTCTGAATATTTAGTAGAATATTAGATAAAGACGCTCGCACTTCATCATCAAGCATTTTTAAGCTTCCACTTCTTATCCATATATCAAGAGCAGGGGCAGCAATGCACTACTGGGAGCTAGCTGCAAAAACCCCAACAAACACTGACTTCTGCTCATCGTTTAAGCTGCCGCCCTCAGAGCTCTTCTGCGAGTCCGAATGACTACTGCCCGTGCTGCAAACACACTGCTGTGCCACTCACTGACTACACGTGAAGTCACGAGCCGATTGAGGAGACTACATGTGCAGTCAGGAGCCAATGTGCCGCCAATGGGAATAGTTTCAGTTCCCGCTAAGCTGCACCAATAGGTTAAGATGATCTGTGACCCACTAGGTATCAATCAAGTGTCAACCACGTGATATGCGTAGCAAGCAGGCGGAAACCAAAAAAAAAAAAAAAAAAGTGTGTGCTGAAGTAGGGCCAAACCTACACACTGCCGCCGACACACAGTTTGGAAAGCACTGCTGTAGAGAAATGATTATGTATAGCAGTGATACTCCGTATTACTGTATTGTGAGGTGCATTATCACTATGTCAGCAGAAATAAATATCCGATTTCATACCCACCCAAGACTTCCATATAATGTAATAAAATACTCCATATAAATCACTTATGCAGTGTACCGTATATTCATTGGCGGCTCTACCATTAGACCAAATAGGTCACTTAAGGCCTCACTTAAACAGGGGCTTCACAGTGTCATATGGGGATTGTTTTAATGTGCAAGGCATGTAGATTAGTAAACAAACAGACGCATAGGAAGTTCCTGTGAGCCCTGTCTCTGACCTTCTGCCGGTTATTACCGTTTACCCAAAATATAGTGCTGCAAAAGAAGAATTGTGTCTGAGGGGTCATATTGTGCACTCTCCTATCCTACATGTCTAAATGTCACCCCTGTAGTCTCCTTAGTGTCTCAAAACATGATGATTACCATGCTGGAGAGTTATATGTGAATCACACACAGCGAGTAGGCATATGCAGGTATGATTGAGAAATTAGTGTAACCTGAGGATGTGAGAATTAGCTACACACTACCTGAGGAGAAGCAGCGCGTATAGGATAGGCTGTATGAGGGAGCTCCAGAGGATAAACCGGTCTAATGCTGACAATGATTCAAATAAAATAAATCTGCCAGGTCAGATATGAGCTTCCTATACCAACATTCTCTTTTTCCTTCTCTCTCTCTCCTCGCTCTTTCACGTCTCTCTCTTCTCTCCTCGCTCTTTCACGTCTCTCTCTTCTCTCCTCGCTCTTTCACGTCTCTCTCTCTCCTCCCCTTGCTCTATCACACCTTTCTCTCTCCTCCCCTTGCTCTATCACACCTTTCTCTCTCCTCCCCTTGCTCTATCACACCTTTCTCTCTTCTCCCCTCGCTCTATCACACCTTTCTCTCTTCTCCCCTCGCTCTATCACCTCTCTCTCTTCTCTCCTCTCATTCTACAGCACCCTCTACAGCACTGCCCAGCACCCTCTACAGCACTGCCCAGCACCCTCTACAGCACTGCCCAGCACCCTCTACAGCACACTCTACAGCACTGCCCAGCACCCTCTACAGCACTGCCCAGCACCCTCTACAGCACACTCTACAGCACTGCCCAGCACACTCTACAGCACACTCTACAGCACTGCCCAGCACCCTCTACAGCACTGCCCAGCACCCTCTACAGCACTGCCCAGCACCCTCTACAGCACCCTCTACAGCACCCTCTACAGCACTGCCCAGCACACTCTACAGCACTGCCCAGCACACTCTACAGCACTGCCCAGCACACTCTACAGCACTGCCCAGCACACTCTACAGCACCCTCTACAGCACCCTCTACAGCACCCTCTACAGCACCCTCTACAGCACCCTCTACAGCACACTCTACAGCACTGCCCAGCACACTCTACAGCACTGCCCAGCACACTCTACAGCACACTCTACAGCACTGCCCAGCACACTCTACAGCACACTCTACAGCACACTCTACAGCACACTCTACAGCACACTCTACAGCACACTCTACAGCACTGCCCAGCACACTCTACAGCACTGCCCAGCACACTCTACAGCACTGCCCAGCACACTCTACAGCACTGCCCAGCACACTCTACAGCACACTCTACAGCACACTCTACAGCACACTCTACAGCACACTCTACAGCACACTCTACAGCACTGCCCAGCACACTCTACAGCACCCTCTACAGCACTGCCCAGCACCCTCTACAGCACCCTCTACAGCACACTCTACAGCACTGCCCAGCACACTCTACAGCACTGCCCAGCACACTCTACAGCACTGCCCAGCACACTCTACAGCACTGCCCAGCACACTCTACAGCACTGCCCAGCACACTCTACAGCACTGCCCAGCACACTCTACAGCACTGCCCAGCACAGCATACAGCACTGCCCAGCACAGCATACAGCACTGCCCAGCACAGCATACAGCACTGCCCAGCACAGCATACAGCACTGCCCAGCACAGCATACAGCACTGCCCAGCACAGCATACAGCACTGCCCAGCACAGCATACAGCACTGCCCAGCACAGCACACAGTACTACTCAGCCCATTATACATTTCTACTCAGCACATTATACAGCACAGCATACAGTACTACTCAGCACATTATACAGCACAGCATACAGTACAACTCCGCACATTATACAGCACAGCATACAGTGCAACTCCGCACATTATACAGCACAGCATACAGTGCAACTCCGCACATTATACAGCACAGCATACAGTGCAACTCAGCACATTATACAGCACAGCATACAGTACTATCCAGTACATTATAAAGCACAGCATACAGTACTATCCAGTACATTATACAGCACAGCATACAGTACTATCCAGTACATTATACAGCACAGCATACAGTACTATCCAGTACATTATACAGCACAGCATACAGTACATTATACAGCACAGCATACAGTACATTATACAGCACAGCATACAGTACAGCATACAGTACATTATACAGCACAGCATACAGCACAGCATACAGTACTATCCAGTACATTATACAGCACAGCATACAGTACTATCCAGTACATTATACAGCACAGCATACAGTACTATCCAGTACATTATACAGCACAGCATACAGTACTATCCAGTACATTATACAGCACAGCATACAGTACTATCCAGTACATTATACAGCACAGCATACAGTACTATCCAGTACATTATACAGCACAGCATACAGTACTATCCAGTACATTATACAGCACAGCATACAGTACTATCCAGTACATTATACAGCACAGCATACAGTACTATCCAGTACATTATACAGCACAGCATACAGTACTATCCAGTACATTATACAGCACAGCATACAGTACTATCCAGTACATTATACAGCACAGCATACAGTACTATCCAGTACATTATACAGCACAGCATACAGTACTATCCAGTACATTATACAGCACAGCATACAGTACTATCCAGTACATTATACAGCACAGCATACAGTACTATCCAGTACATTATACAGCACAGCATACAGTACTATCCAGTACATTATACAGCACAGCATACAGTACTATCCAGTACATTATACAGCACAGCATACAGTACTATCCAGTACATTATACAGCACAGCATACAGTACTATCCAGTACATTATACAGCACAGCATACAGTACTATCCAGTACATTATACAGCACAGCATACAGTACTATCCAGTACATTATACAGCACAGCATACAGTACTATCCAGTACATTATACAGCACAGCATACAGTACTATCCAGTACATTATACAGCACAGCATACAGTACTATCCAGTACATTATACAGCACAGCATACAGTACTATCCAGTACATTATACAGCACAGCATACAGTACTATCCAGTACATTATACAGCACAGCATACAGTACTATCCAGTACATTATACAGCACAGCATACAGTACTATCCAGTACATTATACAGCACAGCATACAGTACTATCCAGTACATTATACAGCACAGCATACAGTACTATCCAGTACATTATACAGCACAGCATACAGTACTATCCAGTACATTATACAGCACAGCATACAGTACTATCCAGTACATTATACAGCACAGCATACAGTACTATCCAGTACATTATACAGCACAGCATACAGTACTATCCAGTACATTATACAGCACAGCATACAGTACTATCCAGTACATTATACAGCACAGCATACAGTACTATCCAGTACATTATACAGCACAGCATACAGTACTATCCAGTACATTATACAGCACAGCATACAGTACTATCCAGTACATTATACAGCACAGCATACAGTACTATCCAGTACATTATACAGCACAGCATACAGTACTATCCAGTACATTATACAGCACAGCATACAGTACTATCCAGTACATTATACAGCACAGCATACAGTACTATCCAGTACATTATACAGCACAGCATACAGTACTATCCAGTACATTATACAGCACAGCATACAGTACTATCCAGTACATTATACAGCACAGCATACAGTACTATCCAGTACATTATACAGCACAGCATACAGTACTATCCAGTACATTATACAGCACAGCATACAGTACTATCCAGTACATTATACAGCACAGCATACAGTACTATCCAGTACATTATACAGCACAGCATACAGTACTATCCAGTACATTATACAGCACAGCATACAGTACTATCCAGTACATTATACAGCACAGCATACAGTACTATCCAGTACATTATACAGCACAGCATACAGTACTATCCAGTACATTATACAGCACAGCATACAGTACTATCCAGTACATTATACAGCACAGCATACAGTACTATCCAGTACATTATACAGCACAGCATACAGTACTATCCAGTACATTATACAGCACAGCATACAGTACTATCCAGTACATTATACAGCACAGCATACAGTACTATCCAGTACATTATACAGCACAGCATACAGTACTATCCAGTACATTATACAGCACAGCATACAGTACTATCCAGTACATTATACAGCACAGCATACAGTACTATCCAGTACATTATACAGCACAGCATACAGTACTATCCAGTACATTATACAGCACAGCATACAGTACTATCCAGTACATTATACAGCACAGCATACAGTACTATCCAGTACATTATACAGCACAGCATACAGTACTATCCAGTACATTATACAGCACAGCATACAGTACTATCCAGTACATTATACAGCACAGCATACAGTACTATCCAGTACATTATACAGCACAGCATACAGTACTATCCAGTACATTATACAGCACAGCATACAGTACTATCCAGTACATTATACAGCACAGCATACAGTACTATCCAGTACATTATACAGCACAGCATACAGTACTATCCAGTACATTATACAGCACAGCATACAGTACTATCCAGTACATTATACAGCACAGCATACAGTACTATCCAGTACATTATACAGCACAGCATACAGTACTATCCAGTACATTATACAGCACAGCATACAGTACTATCCAGTACATTATACAGCACAGCATACAGTACTATCCAGTACATTATACAGCACAGCATACAGTACTATCCAGTACATTATACAGCACAGCATACAGTACTATCCAGTACATTATACAGCACAGCATACAGTACTATCCAGTACATTATACAGCACAGCATACAGTACTATCCAGTACATTATACAGCACAGCATACAGTACTATCCAGTACATTATACAGCACAGCATACAGTACTATCCAGTACATTATACAGCACAGCATACAGTACTATCCAGTACATTATACAGCACAGCATACAGACCTACTCAGCACAGCATACCTATAGGTATGCTCTTTCCTCCACTGGGTGGTAGCATCAGTGGCAGGAAATGACAAGATCGCACACTATTTGGATGATTTCCTACTAATGGGAGCTGCCAGCTCATCGGATTGTGCCTCCTTGATGAACGTCATAAGGTTCATGATGGCCAGGTTTGGGGTTCCTCTAGCCGAGGATACAAACGGAGGGACCTTGCACGCGTTTGACGTTCCTGGGCATAGAAATAGACTCTGTAGCGATGGAATGTAAACTGCCTAGAGATAAGGTGAACAGACTGTTGCATACTGTTAGGACAATGGCCACGGCAGCATTGTGCTCATTGAGGGAATTGCAATCGCTCCTAGGACTCCTAAACTTCGCGGAGTCATCTCGTGGGGTATGATTTTTTGTAAACGGCTGAAAAGGCGGTTGGGGGACGGTAAAACAGCATCGTCACGCATCAGTATCACGGGGGATCTGGTGTCTGACTTACAGGTGTGGAAGAGATTCCTGCGAGACTTCAATGGCATATGCATGTGGAGAGGCGATCCAGTGTCCAATCAGTCATTGCACCTTTTCACAGACTCGGCTGGAGCGTTTGGATATGGGGAATACTTTGAGGGGGCATCGAGTGTGGAGCACTGGCCGCCTGGCTGGGCGGACCTTGGGCTTACACGCAACCTATGCTTCCTGGAGTTGTTTCCCATTATAGTAGCAGTTGAGCTGTAGGGTCATCTTTTTCGCGACCGGGTGGTGATTCTCTGGACAGATAATCTCAGTGTGGTTTTTGCCATCAACAGACATTCAGCTTCATCGCCTTTGGTGGTGCATTACCTGCGGCACTTGGTGTTGAGATGCCTGCAGTTGAATTTTGACTTCAGAGCTTGCCATGTTCCTGGGGTACAGAATATAGTGGCAGACGCATTGTCTCGCTTCCAGTGGGAGGCGTTCAGGGCTGCGGCTCCTAATGTTCTTCCTTGCCCTTCCTTTTTATGGCAGATGGCGGTGGACTGCAACAGCTGTTCCCCTTACTCAGGACATCCCTGGCACCTGGTCGACTTATGTGAGGTACTAAGGCGAGTGGGTGAGTTTCTGCGACTTACAAGAATTTCCCTCCTGTGAAGGTGAGCAGGGCTTCTTGCTACAGTGGCTAGCTGAGCTGAGAGGTAAGCAAACTAAAAAGGGGGCAGTGGTGTCCAGGCTCTCGGCGGTCGCTTTCTTCTGAAGATTGTACGCGTTTCAGGACATGTCACGCTCCTTTCTCGTGAAGCAGATAATGAGGGGTTGGGGGCGTTTGGAGATTCCGCGAAGAGATGCCAGGGAACCAATTACAGTGGATAGGCTAGTAAAATTGTTGGAAGTACTGCCGGCAATATGCTCTTCGCCTTTTGAGGTCAAGCTTTTCGGGGCGGCCTTTGGGCTGGCATTTCATGGCATGCTGAGAGTGGGGGAGTTAGTTCCACAATCAAAGACGGTAAAAGCTGGAGGAATCATGCACAATCAAGTTAGAGTGATGGATGGCTCAGTGCTTATTTTTATTCCTAGGTCTAAGACGGTCCAAGAGGGCTGGGGAGCCTGGCTTTCCCTACCAGGGCAACCAGGGATCACCTGTTGCCCGTTGCGGTTGGTAGCCTCATACCGGGAAGTGCGACCAGGAGGATCTTCCCGGTTCCTCATTCATGCGAACGGGGACCCTTTGAAACGATACCAATTCAGAAAGATATTGGGGCGGGTAGCGCAGCGGGCTGGATTCAATGGTTCGCGTATTGCACCACACTCGTTCAGAGTGGGGGAGGCCACAACGGCAGCAGAGTTAGGCTGGTCCTCTGACAGTATTCGCTCCTTAGGACGCTGGAGATGTCAGCGGTACAGATCGTACGTCAGGCCGCTGTATGCATAGGGGATAAGAGTTTGTGGTTACCCATGTGTTATGGTGCCTGTAATGGTGGGAAGAGGGGCTGGCCATGTAAGCTTGAGGTCAGGTCCAATAAGTGTGCAAGCTAATTATAGTTTCTTTTTCAGGCACACGTCCAGGTCCTTTTCGGGTGTGGATCGTTGGCCATTCATACATGCACTGGGTTGCAATTCAAGACACGGCCATGCCAGGAGGACAGCAGCTAGGATTCCCATAGTCCACGGCTGTGTTGCGTTGGCTAGGGCACAGGGGTTTGTCCTGGGCAGATCTGCCTGCTTTGTTGCAAGATGCTGCGAGAAGGTGGGAAAAGCCCCACATTTTAATCTTACATGCGGGTGGCAACGATGTGGGGGTCATCCCAACTTTGGATTTAATCCAAGCAATGCAGGCGGATCTGCGACAATTCAAACTCTGGTTTTCAGGTGTGCGAATCGGGTGGTCGAATGTGATACCTAGATTGAGGTGGAGACACATGTTGCGTCATAAATTAGCATTCCAGGTCTGGAAGAAGATCAATAGGGACCTGAGGAAGCAGGTTAGGGACCTCAAGGGTTTTATTATTGAGCATGGGAACATCTCAGCAGCCCATAATGGTTTATATAGGCAGGATGGGGTTCATTTAGAACCGGCAGGAGTAAATCTGTTCCTTCAGAACATCAGGCAGGCGCTACTCCTAAGGGTATAATGGTGGTGGTAAGAGTCTGGACCGTTTAATTTGCAGGTCTGTCTCTTGTGGCGGGTGGTCAGGATCACAGCTGCAGGCTGGAAGGAGGTTTGAATGACGGCCACTGCAGTCAGGGTGACGCCACAGGCTTGGTAGCTTGGGCGTGCTCTGGCTGGTTATGGACAGGCTGAGAACCCCCTAAACTTACAAAGCTGCATTGAGTATCTCTGCCTTGTGGTCTGAAGCAGTGTCCCCTGGCCATTTTTCTAGAAGGGGTTATATAGTTAGTCATGTAGGCCCCGATTGCTGCCACCCATCACCTGTCGTTACCAGTTCCCATTGCTGGTATTAATAAATACGACCAACGGGTCTTTCACCCACCTAATGTGTTGAGTTTTATTTGACAAAGTTATTAAGTTCAACTGTTAAGTTGTTAAGTTATTACTTAGTTATGTTATGAGCAGAGACTCAAGAAAAGTAGGGCATTTAATCCCTTAATCTCGTTAGAAATACCCCATCTAGCTCCTAAAGCGCTCCTCCCAAAGTATGTTTTTTTTTTTCTGTTGAGATTAATCTGCAAAATTTGAGCAAAATTCATAGTGACATTGAAAGGGTTTTTATAAGTATGTTTTGTGATAGTGTGCCCTAGTCAGGGGTTTATGTAACTTATTATTACTGCATGTGTGTGCTTAGAGGCCGGTTACTATAGACATGATACAGCCAATCAGGGCCTGTAATGACCCGATACAGGAGGTTTATGTAACTTAATATTACTGCATGTGAGTGCTTAGAGGCCGGTTACTATAGACATGATACAGCCAATCAGGGCCTGTAATGACCCGATACAGGAGGTTTATGTAACTTAATATTACTGCATGTGAGTGCTTAGAGGCCGGTTACTATAGACATGATACAGCCAATCAGGGCCTGTAATGACCCGATACAGGAGGTTTATGTAACTTAATATTACTGCATGTGAGTGCTTAGAGGCCGGTTACTATAGACATGATACAGCCAATCAGGGCCTGTAATGACCCGATACAGGAGGTTTATGTAACTTAATATTACTGCATGTGAGTGCTTAGAGGCCGGTTACTATAGACATGATACAGCCAATCAGGGCCTGTAATGACCCGGTACAGGAGGTTTATGCAACTTAATATTACTGCATGTGAGTGCTTAGAGGCCGGTTACTATAGACATGATACAGCCAATCAGGGCCTGTAATGACCCGGTACAGGAGGTTTATGTAACTTATTATTACTGCATGTGAGTGCTTAGAGGCCGGTTACTATAGACATGATACAGCCAATCAGGGCCTGTAATGACCCGGTACAGGAGGTTTATGTAACTTATTACTGCATGTGAGTGCTTAGAGGCCGATTACTATAGACATGATACAGCCAATCAGGGCCTGTAATGACCCGGTACAGGAGGTTTATGTAACTTATTATTACTGCATGTGTGTGCTTAGAGGCCAGTTACTATAGACATGATACAGCCAATCAGGGCCTGTAAAAAAATTAAAATTTTAACAACTAGAAATATCATTTTTCATATACACAAGATATTCTGTTATGTTTAATGTGTCTGTTAATGTATAGATAAATATTTCAACTTTGTTGTGGATTGAGTTTATCTAGTTCCATTTCGTATCACATTTTGCTCTAGGGAGCTGCCACAATTATTTTAATTTTGCTCACTTGTGTAAAAAACATCCTAAGAAAGCATAAATTATGCTTTCCTGATCATTTCATTTTCTTCCGTGGGAAAGAGTCCACAGCTGCATTTATTACTTCTGGGAAATAAGAACCTGGCCACCAGGAGGAGGCAAAGACACCCCAGCCAAAGGCTTAAATACTCCTCCCACTTCCCTCATCCCCCAGTCATTCTGCTGAAGGAACAAGGAACAGTAGAAGAAATATCAGGGTGAAAAGGTGCCAGAAGAATACAACTAAGACGCACCACATAAAAAAACAAAACAAAACAAAAACGCGCGGGGGGCTGTGGACTCTTTCCCACAGAAGAAAATGAAATTATCAGGTAAGCATAATTTATGTTTTTCTTCCTAATGGGAAAGAGTCCACAGCTGCATTCATTACTTTTGGGAAAACCATACCCAAGCTAGAGGACACTGAATGCCAAAACAGGAGGGTAAATAGGCGGCCCATTCTGAGAGCACCAAGCCTGAAACCACTAACCAACAAAAACCCTGCTTCGTCCGAAGCCGAAAAAAAAACTTTAAAAAGAGGTAAGGCCCCAAGGACACTGACCAGCAGATAGTCCAGAAGCCTAGCTAGAAACCGCAAAAATTGGACTCAACTGAGCCAACAGTCCTCCAGGAGACACCGTCGGTCCCTCACCGCTCACTAAAAAGAGGGGAACACCAACCTAAACTCCCCAAGGGATAGCGCAAGGAGGAACTGAAGGAAAACCAAAAGGTCACCACAAAATCCATAAAAAAAAACAACCCATTAGCGAGCCCAGCTCACAAAAGATCCAAATGGATCCTGACAGACAAGGGGAGGCTACGCCCAGACCAAGCAGAAACCAGAGGTTTAGGACCGGGCATCTAAACAGAGAAACCCTTCTCCCAACATCGTGCAAAGCACCAAAAGACAACTGAAGACTGAGTCCTCACATCGCGAGAACTAAGAATACTAAAGTATTCAGACAAAAAAGAATGTGTAACAGACCGGTACGAAAAACCCTTTGTCAAGAACACGCAGCCATCATCAAGATGGCACAGAAGAATACTTGCCAAGAAGTAAAAAGCAGCCAGCAAGAGAACAGATTGCAAAAGAAAACTCCCAGACAGAGGGCAAACTCTAGGCAATTGAAGCCGCCAGACCTACACACAGGGCTCGAAAAGGGGAAGCAAATAACCTCAATGAGGCCCTCTGCACCCCCAAGAGAGAGAGAGGGTTACACCCAGAACGCAAAAGACGTATGGTAACCCTGGACCTTCTGCTTGCAAGTCCAGGGATCTAGCTACTATGCCGACTTAGATCCTGAAGATGACAACACATCTCAGAACACACTTCCAGGCCAGCCCAAGCAGCGGCAGGTCTGAAACAGGGGAACACAAGAACCCCAACACCAGCTCACAAACGAGCGGAAGAATGGCCACAGACATCCCAACAGTACACAGTGCTAACCCAACTCCTTAGAACGACAAGGCTGTAGACCCAAAGGAATCTAACAAAAAGCCCACAATAGTTTTGAAAAGGTGCCAGCAAGGCAAGACTTCAGATGTAATGTAACAACCCAGAGAGAAACACCCCTTTCTGAAGGTTAACTCTCAGTTCCAACCTCCTGAATCCAGGAGAATCCCTAAGAAAAAGGGACCACACATCCATAAGGAGAATAAGCCCCCTACCCTAAAAAAGGTGATGGGGCCAAAAAAGGCAGGAGCACCTGCTCACAAGACACAAAGCCACAGGAGAGATCAATCTCAAACGCAAATGAACGTGGAAGGAATCCTAAAGAATTAGCTTGCCAACACACATCCAATGTGCAATAGCTGCAGCAAAGATACTGCAAACCCATTCGCCTGCAGAGCAGTGAATCCATAAGGTTACTACAGCAAGCTGACCAAGGGAAAACGACCATAAAGGCGTAAGACCGATGAGCATCGGCACTCAGAAAACCTGGGCAACCGTGAGCAAGTCAATTAGTCCTAGTGAAAGGACATAGCCCAAGTTCCCAGGAACTGGAGAACCCCAGACCAGCCCTAGAGCCAAAAAGTCCAGCAACAACTCCACAAGGGAAAACACTGAGCGAAGCCTCAGCAACCGGAAGCACCAGGGAGAAAACAGGTCCGAGTCCCCAACTGTTTAAACAAACACAATCCGAGAACTTAAACACCCCGTCTGAGAAAAAAAAAAAAACCCAGAGAGAGAAAACAATGCAATATCTAGATCAACACAGATAACAAGAAAACTTGCAATTCCCGACCAAGGAAGAGACCACCCCTTGCCAAAGTCCAATGCTCCAAAGGAGCTAAGGCGTTAACAGTCATACAACGACACTAGAGCCCATAGACTCTCAAACAGCCGCAGGACAACAAGCAAGGGGATAACCAGAGGAAAAAAACACTCAAGCAAAGGCTAATCTCCGCATCACCTCCATACAATCAGAGGATCATAGAGAGGAAAAAAAAAAAAAAAAAAAAAAACGCACAGCATCCCCAGCTCCGATCAGAGCCCAAGGAGACCACGCCCAGTATCCCTAACAGGGAACGACCATATCCCGGAGGGGAAAGGAAGACCAAAAGGTCTAATAAAAAACAGCTAGACAGTACACAGTCAATGTGCAATAGCTGCAGCTGGTCACAGTTTGCAACCCATCCACTGCAAGGCAGCTGAACTACCCAATAAACTACTAGCTGCTGAGAACTAAAGTCCAGAAAAGGACAATTCCCAGGGCCTCAAAGAAAAAAAGGCCAAACTGCCCAAATCGGCGGCAAGAGGGCACAAAGCCCTCCAACCCTCCACTACATGGGAAGGAGCTCTAGGGTCTGACAACCCCAGACACAAGAGAGACGCAGCGGAATTCCTCTGACCCAGTCATACAAATTGAAGGCTATAAGGAATAAGACATTCTTTACTGCCACATGGACCCACCGGTCCTCTAGCATGCTTAGTTGAACACAGAGGATAACATGAGCACTTGGTGCCTCTACCAGACCAGCCAAGCAGAGCGGCACCACATGTCCGAACGGCTACGAGACAGAACAAGCCTGAAGTCTGGGTCTTAAACATCAAGTCGCATAAATCCTCCCTCAGAGGGGAAGAAGGAAACAGACAGGACATCCTATTGGATGAAAATAATATACAAGGCAACCCGTAGGTTAACACCCAAGAAGAAACAGGCCTAACCGCAGGACCGGCCAAACGGAGCCCTAATCTTCCAAAAACTGGGAAAGATCTCAATACATGGACAAACAGGAGATGACATCATCCCCACATATCTAATGAGATGCGCCATTCGAAGAGCAGACTGAGAATTCCCGTATCCGATAAGGATAGGGTCGTTCAATAATTGAAAAAACATGTCTGAGTAACATGCGAAGGCGCGCAATTCGGTAACGAAAGGCACAACACTCAGGAACAGTCGCACCTGCAGGGAACTGTACAATCCAAGGTGGAAGACCTGGGACAACAGGAGCAGGGAAGGGTAGGTCCCACCCTGTCCTCAAACTACTCAATTTAGGAATTAAAGGTTCATCAGGCAATATGACCTCTGGAACCTCTGAATTCTCTAGAAGAAAGTCTGATTCTTCCGCAGCTGGAGATGTAAAGGCAGCAGACTCTGACCCAGAAGTTCCCTCTGAGGTCTCAGAACTACATCCTCTGATAGCTCTATCAGTTAAATCAAAAAATAAAATATTTGATGTACTCTGGGAAGGAGTGCAATATGTAAACTTTTGCTTGCGCTTAGCAGGGCGAGGTAAAGCATTATGGGCGCAGACTCCGCCGTCTGAACAGCACAGTAACGTCTGGAGAAGAAAAAAAAAGGCCCCCTCCAGATAGAGGATCAGCAATGCTACGGGAAAACTGCATGTGTATATAGATAACAACGTAGGGTACGCAACTCACTGAACGTCAACTCCTCAGAGGTGGACGGTTCCGTGATATCAAACATGTTTGATATTATCACATTATCAAGGCATATGGAACATAATTGAGAGGGGGAACTTGGGCTTCCTCACCATAGAATAGAAAGAGTGCTCTCTTTTCTTTTAAATAAAATGAACGGCACATCTGTACCCTAATGGCTGGGGCACTCAACACTCCCTATGACCCAGACAGTACAGAGATTTATGACTCCTCTCTGATAGACACCCGGTCACGAAGAGGGAATGAATCACATAGTGCACAATGCAGGACCGTCCCTGCTATGAGAGAAGGAAAGTGACTGTTTCTTTAATAAATGCAACCCTTGTCCCGGACGGGGAGGATTTTTTTTCTCCCATAACTGGTGTCCGTGTGTTTATTGGGGTAATTGGGTTAAGGGTATTGTATTACATAGCAGGTAAGGTATAGAAAGTTTTACCCTTAAAGTGAAAGTATATCCGGGTCCCATGGGCGCCAAGCCGGATTTACCGCACAGCTATTGGCTAAGAGGTGAAAACGTCAGCTCTTAGCCAAAACATTTCTTAGCTATGGGCTGCTGTAGCAGCTAAGAGCGGCGACCGATCGAATAAAATAAAGGAGCTTTCTACATGAAGTATCTTATACTTCATGAATGAAAGTGCCCTTTATTTGTTTCAATAGTAAATCCTAGCGTTTGTAAAACGCTAGGATTTACTTTCACTTTAAGTGCGCCAAGCTTGTAAGCAGCATGCCTCTCAAAGTGAAACCTGTATATTCCATAACAGCCTATGAGCCTAACATCTCACACATAAAGCAGCATAAAATCAAATAAACATATAAGATTATTATTCCCCCCAAGGAGATATTAACCCTTGATTCTGTAAAGATAAAAAGGCGCCACACTGTGACCCTGTCTCCTGTGTTAACATTATGTAATAAAAAAATGAAAAGATCTTACCAGAATCTACAGGAACACGGCCCTTCAAGTGTGACGTTAGTAGCATCGCTCCTGACATGGACTTGAGAGAAGAAAGCAGTCTGCAAAACTTGTCAACGCCATTTGCTGTAGGAGCTGTTAATATGAGTCGGGATGGTGTCACAAAAGAGAACTCTCCCTGCATCTCCGGACTTTAACTTTCACCCAGGCCCTCAGTGAGAAGCTTATAGGGCTACTTAAAACTCCTGGCCCATTGCAAAGAGTAGTACCCTCCATAAGAGACAAAACAAATTCTGGACACTTCTCTGCCAACCTTCTGGGATGAAAGGCAAAGAATGACTGGGGGATGAGGGAAGTGGGAGGAGTAATAAAGCCTTTGGCTGGGGTGTCTGCCTCCTCCTGGTGGCCATGTTCTTATTTACCAAAAGTAATGAACGCGGCTGTAGACTCTTTCCAATTAGGAAGAAAAATGCTGATTGTTTTTACTCACGTCATGTTTGTTTTCTTCTTTACTACCTCATATAACAAGACAGGAGAAAAGCAAACCTGTCATCTACAACAACTCACTGGCTGCCATATTGTCTTACTTTACACACAACTGTCCTAACAAAATGGCAGCTCCAAGAACACAAAACATAACACCCACAAAATATAACCTCAGGTTCTTAATGAACTCTAACTGCACCTGGAGATGAAATCAGCAGATTTAATGAAATTAACTATAGTTTTACTGAGGGATATTATTTTACCAGCAATATTTACTGACCCTGTCCTTGAATCTCTGGGAAGTTCTGGAGCCTGTTCCTCATGAGGTTGACACTCTGTTTCTTAAAGATGACAGGCACAGGGTGGGGTCCCAGTGACTCCCACAAATCTTTAGGTGTGTCCTGCTCTACATTGTTCCACACTACGATGATTGCTCCCAGCCTGGGTACTGCCTGGTAGTGGTTCAGCATCTTGAGGAGCAGATCAGTCCTGTTGTAGGTCTGCATGATTAGGGTGAAGGTGTCCTGGTGCAACGCGTCTAAACTGGAAAGTCTTCTCCGAGTTCCTGATACATGGGGCTCTCTGACAGCTGGGAGAAGATTGGCCAAAGCTCCAAATACCAGCATTAGCAGTGTTAGTGCAGCACAGGACACACAGAACATCTTAGACTTCATCGTCCTCACTGATAACCTGAGGGTGGAAAACCAGCAACAACTGGTTAAATGACTGGTCAGATAAGTGACATGGTTAGACACAGGTCATCTGAGACCAAAGTGTGTGGTCAAAGCAGAGGTGTAAATGGAAGACACATGAGACACAATGAGAGAGAAAGTGAAGAATAACAGGAAACTGTGTCTACTTTGAAAACCTGCACAATATTTTCAGTTAACATGTAGGTCCAACAGTACTACCAAGGGATGAGACCTGTATCTCCTGACTTGCCTCATACCCCTGGCACAGAGCGACGGGGACAAAAGACACGTACCTCACACCCCTGGCACAGAGCGACGGGGACAAAAGACACGTACCTCACACCCCTGGCACAGAGTGAAGGGAACAAGAGACACCTACCTCATACCCCTGGCACAGAGTGAAGGGAACAAGAGACACCTACCTCATACCCCTGGCACAGAGCGCGTTGTCACAATGTTTCAATCATAACTCAGTGACAGTCCCAGAGGAGCTGTAGAAAGAAAGAGTCACATTGTACACATTTCTCTGTGTATAATACAGTCACACACACACACTGCTCTGTGTATAATACAGTCACACACACACTGCTCTGTGTATAATACAGTTTCTCACACACTGCTCTGTGTATAATACAGTCACACACACTGCTCTGTGTATAATACAGTCACACACACACTGCTCTGTGTATAATACAGTCACACACACACTGCTCTGTGTATAATACAGTCACACACACACTGCTCTGTGTATAATACAGTCACACACACACAGTGCTCTGTGTATAATACAGTCACACACACACAGTGCTCTGTGTATAATACAGTCACACACTGCTCTGTGTATAATACAGTCACACACTGCTCTGTGTATAATACAGTCACACACACACTGCTCTGTGTATAATACAGTCACACACACACAGTGCTCTGTGTATAATACAGTCACACACACACAGTGCTCTGTGTATAATACAGTCACACACACACAGTGCTCTGTGTATAATACAGTCACACACACACAGTGCTCTGTGTATAATACAGTCACAGACACACACTGCTCTGTGTATAATACAGTCACACAGTGCTCTGTGTATAATACAGTCACACACACACAGTGCTCTGTGTATAATACAGTCACACACACACAGTGCTCTGTGTATAATACAGTCACACACACACAGTGCTCTGTGTATAATACAGTCACACACACACAGTGCTCTGTGTATAATACAGTCACTCACACACAGTGCTCTGTGTATAATACAGTCACACACACACACTGCTCTGTGTATAATACAGTCACACACACACACTGCTCTGTGTATAATACAGTCACACACTGCTCTGTGTATAATACAGACACACACACTGCTCTGTGTATAATACAGACACACACACTGCTCTGTGTATAATACAGACACACACACTGCTCTGTGTATACACACACACTAGCTCTGTGTATAATACAGTCACACACACACTGCTCTGTGTATAATACAGTCACACACACACAGTGCTCTGTGTATAATACAGTCACACACACAACAGTGCTCTGTGTATAATACAGTCACACACTGCTCTGTGTATAATACAGTCACACACTGCTCTGTGTATAATACAGTCACACACACACTGCTCTGTGTATAATACAGTCACACACACACAGTGCTCTGTGTATAATACAGTCACACACACACAGTGCTCTGTGTATAATACAGTCACACACACACAGTGCTCTGTGTATAATACAGTCACACACACACAGTGCTCTGTGTATAATACAGTCACAGACACACACTGCTCTGTGTATAATACAGTCACACAGTGCTCTGTGTATAATACAGTCACACACACACAGTGCTCTGTGTATAATACAGTCACACACACACAGTGCTCTGTGTATAATACAGTCACACACACACAGTGCTCTGTGTATAATACAGTCACACACACACAGTGCTCTGTGTATAATACAGTCACTCACACACAGTGCTCTGTGTATAATACAGTCACACACACACACTGCTCTGTGTATAATACAGTCACACACACACACTGCTCTGTGTATAATACAGTCACACACTGCTCTGTGTATAATACAGACACACACACTGCTCTGTGTATAATACAGACACACACACTGCTCTGTGTATAATACAGACACACACACTGCTCTGTGTATAATACAGTCACACACACACACTGCTCTGTGTATAATACAGTCACACACACACACTGCTCTGTGTATAATACAGTCACACACACACTGCTCTGTGTATAATACAGTCACACACACACTGCTCTGTGTATAATACAGTCACACACACACACTGCTCTGTGTATAATACAGTCACACACACACTGCTCTGTGTATAATACAGTCACACACACACACTGCTCTGTGTATTATACAGTCACACACACACACACTGCTCTGTGTATTATACAGTCACACACACACACTGCTCTGTGTATTATACAGTCACACACATACACTGCTCTGTGTATAATACAGTCACACACACACTGCTCTGTGTATAATACAGTCACACGCACACACTGCTCTGTGTATTATACAGTCACACACACACTGCTCTGTGTATAATACAGTCACACACATACACTGCTCTGTGTATAATACAGTCACACACACACTACTCTGTGTATAATACAGTCACACACACACTGCTCTGTGTATAATACAGACACACACACTGCTCTGTGTATAATACAGACACACACACACACACACTGCTCTGTGTATAATACAGTCACACACACACTGCTCTGTGTATAATACAGTCACACACACACACTGCTCTGTGTATAATACAGTCACACACACACTGCTCTGTGTATAATACAGTCACACACACACACTGCTCTGTGTATAATACAGTCACACACACACACTGCTCTGTGTATTATACAGTCACACACACA
Source organism: Bombina bombina (assembly GCF_027579735.1). NCBI lineage: Eukaryota > Metazoa > Chordata > Amphibia > Anura > Bombinatoridae > Bombina > Bombina bombina. The sequence continues at coordinate 249,535 of NW_026511442.1, forward strand.
CTGCTCTTTGTATTATACAGTCACACACATACACTGCTCTGTGTATAATACAGTCACACACACACTACTCTGTGTATAATACAGTCACACACACACTGCTCTGTGTATAATACAGTCACACACACACTGCTCTGTGTATAATATAGTCACACACTGCTCTGTGTATAATACAGTCACACACACACTGCTCTGTGTATAATAGAGTCACACACACACACACACACTGCTCTGTGTATAATACAGTCACACACACTGCTCTGTGTATAATACAGTCACACACACTGCTCTGTGTATAATACAGTCACACAGTGCTCTGTGTATAATACAGTCACACACACACTACTCTGTGTATAATACAGTCACACACACACACTGCTCTGTGTATAATACAGACACACACACTGCTCTGTGTATAATACAGTCACACATACACACTGCTCTGTGTATAATACAGTCACACACACACAGTGCTCTGTGTATAATACAGTCACACACTGCTCTGTGTATAATACAGTCACACACACACACACTGCTCTGTGTATAATACAGTCACACACACACACACACTGCTCTGTGTATAATACAGACACACACACACTGCTCTGTGTATAATACAGTCACACACACACTGCTCTGTGTATAATACAGTCACACACACACTGCTCTGTGTATAATACAGTCACACACACACACACTGATCTGTGTATAATACAGTCACACACACACACTGCTCTGTGTATAATACAGTCACACACACACACACTGCTCTGTGTATAATACAGTCACACACACTGCTCTGTGTATAATACAGTCACACACACTGCTCTGTGTATAATACAGTCACACAGTGCTCTGTGTATAATACAGTCACACACACACACTGCTCTGTGTATAATACAGTCACACGCACACACTGCTCTGTGTATAATACAGTCACACGCACACACTGCTCTGTGTATAATACAGTCAAACGCACACACTGCTCTGTGTATAATACAGTCACACGCACACACTGCTCTGTGTATAATACAGTCACACACTGCTCTGTGTATAATACAGTCACACACACACTGCTCTGTGTATAATACAGTCACACGCACACACTGCTCTGTGTATAATACAGTCACACACACACACTGCTCTGTGTATAATACAGTTTCTCACACACTGCTCTGTGTATAATACAGTCACACACACTGCTCTGTGTATAATACAGTCACACACACACTGCTCTGTGTATAATACAGTCACACACACACTGCTCTGTGTATAATACAGTCACACACACACAGTGCTCTGTGTATAATACAGTCACACACACAGTGCTCTGTGTATAATACAGTCACACACTGCTCTGTGTATAATACAGTCACACGCACACACTGCTCTGTGTATAATACAGTCACACGCACACACTGCTCTGTGTATTATACAGTCACACACACACTGCTCTGTGTATAATACAGTCACACACACACTGCTCTGTGTATTATACAGTCACACACACACTGCTCTGTGTATAATACAGTCACACACACACACTGCTCTGTGTATAATACAGTCACACACACTGCTCTGTGTATAATACAGTCACACACACACACTGCTCTGTGTATAATACAGTCACACACACACACACTGCTCTGTGTATAATACAGTCACACACACACACTGCTCTGTGTATAATACAGTCACACGCACTGTGGCAAACCTAGCCACTTCTGGACTATAACGTGAGAAAGGTTGTCTATAGGCTGTATATTGTGCTATGTAGATGTGACAGACCCTTCTGTCAGCACTGAAAGAGTTAACTGTGTTCAGCTTTAGCCTCAGCTATGGTGCACTGTCATTAATGTTATTGATACACAGTCCATTGTTTAATCAACCTCAGAGAGCAAACCCTAGATGATAAGGAAAGCCAAGTGTGTGTCTGTGTTTAAATTGTTATCAGCTTGAGCAAGGTATTCTATTGTATCATGTAAAAGGGCGTGTTCCCTCCATCTAATGTACAACATTCTTTCAACCCCCCTTCTGGGGGGGGTCAGACCTGCATAAATACTGGGCATATGAGCCTTAATAAAATTCATTCTGTTTAAAACCTGAAAACTGGCTGGGTTGTGAATTGCTGATTCCCTATGCAGGACATTGTTCCCTGGTGTTAACCCTTGGTATCCGGTTGGTACCGTCACAATTGGTGGCAAGCGACGGAATGAACCTTATCGCCCAGAAGAGCAACTACACAAGCCAGTAACCTCAGGAAGAGGGGGATTACTACAATACTGACTAAGATGGAAGGAGTACCAGGGACCGAAGTGAATGGAGATGGATTATTCTAAGCTAAAGAGACAAACGTAAAAGGAACTGCTAGAAGCCAGGGGAAAGATAGGCAGCAGCAAACCCAAGGCTATATTAATTGCTGAGCTGATGGAGGGAGACAGAGCTCGCAGCGCTACGCCTCCAGCAGCCATGGAGGAGACCCTATACCAGAGGGAAATGAGGACCAGGCTGGAATTTTTACCCCAACCTGTACCACGGGATATGCTATCCGTGGTAATGGCAGATGTGCAGGAGTACGTGATGGCACACAGTCCGCGGAATGCATCCTCCCGAGCAGAATCCATTTTGGACGCACTCAGCAACCCAGTAAGACCCAAAATCCCATACCATGCATTTAAAATGTTTTGTGAGGAGAAGGATGAGATTGATGGGTATTTACAGGATTTTGAGAGACTGTGCGAGTTACATGATTTGGAGCAGTCCGTATGGGTGCCGGTGCTAGCAGGCAAGCTAGCCGGTAGGGCAGCGGAAGCGTATCGCGCTGTACCCAGGGAGGACAGCAAGGATTACGCTAAAGTGAAGAGAGCGATCTTGGAAAGATATGCCATTACCTCAGAGGCATACCGGCGCAAGTTTAGAGGCCTGCGCAAGCCAGAAAGAGATTCCCATGCAGAGTGGGCCCACAAGCTGGATCAAGCATCTCAGGGGTGGATACAGGCCAGCCAAGCTACCACCATGGAAGAATTGCGACAACTGATGCTGTTGGAGCAATTCTTTAACGGCTTGTCCCCAGAAGCCCAAGAATGGGTGAGAGATCGAAAACCCCTCACCTTAACCGAAGCAGCCAGATTAGCAGACCAGCATTTTGATGCCAGGAGGCGCCATGGACTACAGCCTAACAACGGACGGGCTAATATACAATGCCACACCTGCAAGCAGTGGGGACATATGGCACGTGAGTGCACCCAAAATCGGAGCAGACAAGCTTGGAACCAGGTCAGACAGAACCTGGCCCCAAGGGCGGCTGCTCACCATTACCAAACGGAGCCAGCCGCTCATGAGGTGTTGAGCACCCAAGCCGAGGAACCCCTGGGAATTCTGCATGAGGTGATGTCGGTCCAGGGACTTCGGGATTCGGGAGCTACTTTAACCCTGATAGCTCCCCATTTGGTGCCGGATACAGCACCCACTGGTGGATCCGTGGCAGTACGAGGGGCAGGGGGAGCAGTATACCGATTGCCCACTGCTAGAGTGGAGTACAGACCCCCAGTCACCCCAGCAGCTGCCAGTTACCAACCCCCGGCGCACCGCTATACCACACGGCCTCCGGCCACGAACTACCCTCAGAGAGCCCGGTTCAATTCGCGGGGCTACTCACAACCTATTCGGTGCTTTGGATGTAAGCAACTAGGGCACAAAAGACCAGAGTGTCCCCTAAACGCAGCGAATCAAGCACAGTCCTGGAGAAGACCCGCTGGCGGAATCCCACATAATCCTCAGCCTGTGGCCCGCTACGTAGAGGCGCCAGAATGCTGGGGCAGCCTACATGAAGCAGACCCCGTGCAAGCTGCCCACCGGAATAACCGGCAACGGGTTAAAGTGAATGGGAAGGAGGTCAGTTGTCTACGGGATACTGGTGCTACCATGACCTTGCTTCAAGAGAACTTGGTGCCTGAGAAACAGCACACTGGAGACACTGTGGCTGTGAGGGTAGCAGGGGGCACTGTGTTCCGCCTACCTGTTGCCAGGGTACATTTGGATTGGGGAGTGGGCGCTAGACTTGTGAATGTGGGGGTCAAGAAGGACTTACCTGCTGATGTTCTCCTTGGAAATGACTTGGCCCCCCTTGTTTCTGCCTATGCTCCCATGGATCCCGCTGATGTTAACCCTGTGACTACCCAAGCCCAGTCCCTCCGGGAAGAGACGCTTCCATGTTTGGGGTGGGGGCAGTACTGAGCCAAGTTGGAGCAGATGGCGGAGAACACCCCGTAGCTTACTTGAGCCGAAAGTTGTTGCCCCGGACATCCCCAAGCCGATCCGTTGGGATCAGACTGTGTATGCCGGCTTGGTTCTGGGGGAGCATTGTGGCAAACCTAGCCACTTCTGGACTATAACGTGAGAAAGGTTGTCTATAGGCTGTATATTGTGCTATGTAGATGTGACAGACCCTTCTGTCAGCACTGAAAGAGTTAACTGTGTTCAGCTTTAGCCTCAGCTATGGTGCACTGTCATTAATGTTATTGATACACAGTCCATTGTTTAATCAACCTCAGAGAGCAAACCCTAGATGATAAGGAAAGCCAAGTGTGTGTCTGTGTTTAAATTGTTATCAGCTTGAGCAAGGTATTCTATTGTATCATGTAAAAGGGCGTGTTCCCTCCATCTAATGTACAACATTCTTTCAACCCCCCTTCTGGGGGGGGTCAGACCTGCATAAATACTGGGCATATGAGCCTTAATAAAATTCATTCTGTTTAAAACCTGAAAACTGGCTGGGTTGTGAATTGCTGATTCCCTATGCAGGACATTGTTCCCTGGTGTTAACCCTTGGTATCCGGTTGGTACCGTCACACGCACACACTGCTCTGTGTATAATACAGTCACACGCACACACTGCTCTGTGTATAATACAGTCACACACACACACTGCTCTGTGTATAATACAGTCACACGCACACACTGCTCTGTGTATAATACAGTCACACACACACACTGCTCTGTGTATAATACAGTCACACACACACACTGCTCTGTGTATAATACAGTCACACACACACACTGCTCTGTGTATAATACAGTCACACACACACTGTTCTGTGTATAATACAGTCACACACACACTGCTCTGTGTATAATACAGTCACACACACTCTGTTCTGTGTATAATACAGTCACACACACACTGCTCTGTGTATAATACAGTCACACACACACACTGCTCTGTGTATAATACAGTCACACACACACTGCTCTGTGTATAATACAGTCACACACACACACTGCTCTGTGTATAATACAGTCACACACACACACTGCTCTGTGTATAATACAGTCACACACACACTGCTCTGTGTATAATACAGTCACACACACACTGCTCTGTGTATAATACAGTCACACACACACTGCTCTGTGTATAATACAGACACACACACACTGCTCTGTGTATAATACAGTCACACACACACTGCTCTGTGTATAATACAGTCACACACACACTGCTCTGTGTATAATACAGTCACACACACACTGCTCTGTGTATAATACAGTCACACACACACTGCTCTGTGTATAATACAGTCACACACACACTGCTCTGTGTATAATACAGTCACACACACACTGCTCTGTGTATAATACAGTCACACACACACTGCTCTGTGTATAATACAGTCACACACACACTGCTCTGTGTATAATACAGTCACACACACACACTGCTCTGTGTATAATACAGTCACACACACACAGTGCTCTGTGTATAATACAGTCACACACACACAGTGCTCTGTGTATAATACAGTCACACACACTGCTCTGTGTATAATACAGTCACACACACACTGCTCTGTGTATAATACAGTCACACGCACACACTGCTCTGTGTATAATACAGTCACACACACACTGCTCTGTGTATTATACAGTCACACACACACTGCTCTGTGTATAATACAGTCACACACACACACTGCTCTGTGTATAATACAGTCACACACTGCTCTGTGTATAATACAGTCACACACACACACTGCTCTGTGTATAATACAGTCACACACACACACTGCTCTGTGTATAATACAGTCACACACACACACTGCTCTGTGTATAATACAGTCACACACACACACTGCTCTGTGTATAATACAGTCACACACACACTGCTCTGTGTATAATACAGTCACACACACACACTGCTCTGTGTATAATACAGTCAAACACACACACACTGCTCTGTGTATAATACAGTCACACACACACTGCTCTGTGTATAATACAGTCACACACACACTGCTCTGTGTATAATACAGTCACACACTGCTCTGTGTATAATACAGTCACACACACACTGCTCTGTGTATAATACAGTCACACACACACTGTGTATAATACAGTCACACACACACACTGCTCTGTGTATAATACAGTCACACACACACACTGCTCTGTGTATAATACAGTCACACACACTGCTCTGTGTATAATACAGTCACACACACTGCTCTGTGTATAATACAGTCACACACACACACTGCTCTGTGTATAATACAGTCACACGCACACACTGCTCTGTGTATAATACAGTCACACACACACTGCTCTGTGTATAATACAGTCACACACACTGCTCTGTGTATAATACAGTCACACACACACTGCTCTTTGTATAATACAGTCACACACACTGCTCTGTGTATAATACAGTCACACACACTGCTCTGTGTATAATACAGTCACACAGTGCTCTGTGTATAATACAGTCACACAGTGCTCTGTGTATAATACAGTCACACAGTGCTCTGTGTATAATACAGTCACACACACACAGTGCTCTGTGTATAATACAGTCACACACACACAGTGCTCTGTGTATAATACAGTCACACACACACACAGTGCTCTGTGTATAATACACACACACACAGTGCTCTGTGTATAATACAGTCACACACACACACTGTGTATAATACAGTCACACACACACACTGCTCTGTGTATAATACAGTCACACACACACACTGCTCTGTGTATAATACAGTCACACACACACTGCTCTGTGTATAATACAGTCACACACACAGTGCTCTGTGTATAATACAGTCACACACTGCTCTGTGTATAATACAGTCACACACTGCTCTGTGTATAATACAGTCACACACACACACACTGCTCTGTGTATAATACAGTCACACACACACACTGCTCTGTGTATAATACAGTCACACACACACACTGCTCTGTGTATAATACAGTCACACACACACTGTGTATAATACAGTCACACACTGCTCTGTGTATAATACAGTCACACACTGCTCTGTGTATAATACAGTCACACACTGCTCTGTGTATAATACAGTCACACACTGCATAATACAGTCACACACACAGTGCTCTGTGTATAATACAGTCACACACACACTGTGTATAATACAGTCACACACACACACTGCTCTGTGTATAATACAGTCACACACACACACTGCTCTGTGTATAATACAGTCACACACACTGTGTATAATACAGTCACACACACACTGCTCTGTGTATAATACAGTCACACGCACACTACTCTGTGTATAATACAGTCACACACACACTGCTCTGTGTATAATACAGTCACACACACACTGCTCTTTGTATAATACAGTCACACACACTGCTCTGTGTATAATACAGTCACACACACACTGCTCTTTGTATAATACAGTCACACACACTGCTCTGTGTATAATACAGTCACACACACACACACTGCTCTGTGTATAATACAGTCACACACACTGCTCTGTGTATAATACAGTCACACAGTGCTCTGTGTATAATACAGTCACACAGTGCTCTGTGTATAATACAGTCACACACACACTGCTCTTTGTATAATACAGTCACACACACTGCTCTGTGTATAATACAGTCACACACACACACACTGCTCTGTGTATAATACAGTCACACACACTGCTCTGTGTATAATACAGTCACACAGTGCTCTGTGTATAATACAGTCACACACACACACAGTGCTCTGTGTATAATACAGTCACACACACACACACAGTGCTCTGTGTATAATACAGTCACACACACACAGTGCTCTGTGTATAATACAGTCACACACACACACACACAGTGCTCTGTGTATAATACACACACACACAGTGCTCTGTGTATAATACAGTCACAAACACACTGTGTATAATACAGTCACACACACACACTGCTCTGTGTATAATACAGTCACACACACACTGCTCTGTGTATAATACAGTCACACACACACACTGCTCTGTGTATAATACAGTCACACACACACACTGCTCTGTGTATAATACAGTCACACACACACACTGCTCTGTGTATAATACAGTCACACACACACACAGTGCTCTGTGTATAATACAGTCACACACACACACAGTGCTCTGTGTATAATACAGTCACACACACACACACAGTGCTCTGTGTATAATACAGTCACACACACACAGTGCTCTGTGTATAATACAGTCACACACACACAGTGCTCTGTGTATAATACAGTCACACACACTACTCTGTGTATAATACAGTCACACACACTGTGTATAATACAGTCACACACACTGCTCTGTGTATAATACAGTCACACAGGCACTGCTCTGTGTATAATACAGTCACACACATACACTGCTCTGTGTATAATACAGTCACACACACACTGCTCTGTGTATAATACAGTCACACACACACTGCTCTGTGTATAATACAGTCACACACTCGCTGTTCTGTGTATAATACAGTCACACACACACTGCTCTGTGTATAATACAGTCACACACTCGCTGTTCTGTGTATAATACAGTCACACACACACTGCTCTGTGTATAATACAGTCACACACACACTGCTCTGTGTATAATACAGTCACACACTCGCTGTTCTGTGTATAATACAGTCACACACACACTGCTCTGTGTATAATACAGTCACACACACACTGCTCTGTGTATAATACAGTCACACACACACACTGCTCTGTGTATAATGCAGTCACACACACACACACTGCTCTGTGTATAATACAGTCACACACACACTGCTCTGTGTATAATACAGTCACACACACACTGCTCTGTGTATAATACAGTCACACACACACTGCTCTGTGTATAATACAGTCACACACACACACTGCTCTGTGTATAATGCAGTCACACACACACACTGCTCTGTGTATAATGCAGTCACACACACACACACTGCTCTGTGTATAATGCAGTCACACACACACACACTGCTCTGTGTATAATACAGTCACACACACACACTGCTCTGTGTATAATACAGTCACACACACACACACACTGCTCTGTGTATAATACAGTCACACACACACTGCTCTGTGTATAATACAGTCACACACACACTGCTCTGTGTATAATACAGTCACACACACTGCTCTGTGTATAATACAGTCACACACACACTGCTCTGTGTATAATACAGTCACACACACACTGCTCTGTGTATAATACAGTCACACACACACTGCTCTGTGTATAATACAGTCACACACACACACTACTCTGTGTATAATACAGTCACACACACACTGCTCTGTGTATAATACAGTCACACACACACTGCTCTGTGTATAATACAGCCACACACACTGCTCTGTGTATAATACAGCCACACACACTGCTCTGTGTATAATACAGTCACACACACACACTGCTCTGTGTATAATACAGTCACACACACACACTGCTCTGTGTATAATACAGTCACACACATACACTGCTCTGTGTATAATACAGTCACACACACACTGCTCTGTGTATAATACAGTCACACACACTGCTCTGTGTATAATACAGTCACACACACACTGCTCTGTGTATAATACAGTCACACACACTGCTCTGTGTATAATACAGTCACACACACTGCTCTGTGTATAATACAGTCACACACACTGCTCTGTGTATAATACAGTCACACACACACACTGCTCTGTGTATAATACAGTCACACACACACTGCTCTGTGTATAATACAGTCACACACACACACACACACACACTGCTCTGTGTATAATACAGTCACACACACTGCTCTGTGTATAATACAGTCACACACACACACTGCTCTGTGTATAATACAGTCACACACACACTGCTCTGTGTATAATACAGTCACACACACAATGCTCTGTGTATAATACAGTCACACACACACACTGCTCTGTGTATAATACAGTCACACACACACACTGCTCTGTGTATAATACAGTCACACACACACTGCTCTGTGTATAATACAGTCACACACACACTGCTCTGTGTATAATACAGTCACACACACACTGCTCTGTGTATAATACAGTCACACACACACTGCTCTGTGTATAATACAGTCACACACACTACTCTGTGTATAATACAGTCACACACACTGTGTATAATACAGTCACACACACTACTCTGTGTATAATACAGTCACACACACTACTCTGTGTATAATACAGTCACACACACTGTGTATAATACAGTCACACACACTACTCTGTGTATAATACAGTCACACACACTACTCTGTGTATAATACAGTCACACACACTGTGTATAAAACTATACCTTGCCCCAGTAGCTGGGCTTTCAGTAGATGGCTGTGAATATCACAAGAAGCTGTAGAGAGCACAATGGGTTATTTACATTTGCTCCTCTCATTTCCTGCTTTTTTCCCATAATCCCGTGCTCTGTAGCACAAATCTGCCCCCAGCTGATGCCTCTCCTCAAGTTACAGCTCCTCCTTCCCTGCAAGAACTGGGGCTAATGCAGGTGTCTGTGTGTAGCTTATATACAGTGCTGCCTGGTGTCTGTGTCTGTAGCTTATATACAGTGCTGTCTGGTGTCTGTGTGTGTGTAGTTTATATACAGTGCTGTCTGGTGTCTGTGTGTGTGTAGCTTATATACAGTGCTGTCTGGTGTCTGTGTGTGTGTAGCTTATATACAGTGCTGTCTGGTGTCTGTGTGTGTGTAGCTTATATACAGTGCTGTCTGGTGTCTGTGTGTGTGTAGTTTATATACAGTGCTGTCTGGTGTCTATGTGTGTGTAGTTTATATACAGTGCTGTCTGGTGTCTGTGTGTGTGTAGTTTATATACAGTGCTGTCTGGTGTCTGTGTGTGTGTAGCTTATATACAGTGCTGTCTGGTGTCTGTGTGTGTGTAGCTTATATACAGTGCTGTCTGGTGTCTATGTGTGTGTAGTTTATATACAGTGCTGTCTGGTGTCTGTGTGTGTAGTTTATATACAGTGCTATCTGGTGTCTGTGTGTGTGTAGCTTATATACAGTGCTGTCTGGTGTCTGTGTGTGTGTAGCTTATATACACAGTGCTGCCTGGTGTCTGTGTCTGTAGCTTATATACAGTGCTGTCTGGTGTCTGTGTGTGTGTAGTTTATATACAGTGCTGTCTGGTGTCTGTGTGTGTGTAGTTTATATACAGTGCTGTCTGGTGTCTGTGTGTGTGTAGCTTATATACAGTGCTGTCTGGTGTCTGTGTGTGTGTAGCTTATATACAGTGCTGTCTGGTGTCTGTGTGTGTGTAGTTTATATACAGTGCTGTCTGGTGTCTGTGTGTGTGTAGTTTATATACAGTGCTGTCTGGTGTCTGTGTGTGTGTAGCTTATATACAGTGCTGTCTGGTGTCTGTGTGTGTGTAGCTTATATACAGTGCTGTCTGGTGTCTGTGTGTGTGTAGCTTATATACAGTGCTGTCTGGTGTCTATGTGTGTGTAGTTTATATACAGTGCTGTCTGGTGTCTGTGTGTGTGTAGCTTATATACAGTGCTGTCTGGTGTCTGTGTGTGTGTAGCTTATATACACAGTGCTGCCTGGTGTCTGTGTCTGTAGCTTATATACAGTGCTGTCTGGTGTCTGTGTGTGTGTAGTTTATATACAGTGCTGTCTGGTGTCTGTGTGTGTAGTTTATATACAGTGCTGTCTGGTGTCTGTGTGTGTGTAGTTTATATACAGTGCTGTCTGGTGTCTGTGTAGTTTATATACAGTGCTGTCTGGTGTCTGTGTATGTAGCTTATATACAGTGCTGCCTGGTGTCTGTGTCTGTAGCTTATAAACAGTGCTGCCTGGTGTATGTGTGTGTAGTTTATATACAGTGCTGTCTGGTGTCTGTGTGTGTAGTTTATATACAGTGCTGTCTGGTGTCTGTGTGTGTGTAGTTTATATACAGTGCTGTCTGGTGTCTGTGTGTGTGTAGTTTATATACAGTGCTGTCTGGTGTCTGTGTAGTTTATATACAGTGCTGTCTGGTGTCTGTGTATGTAGCTTATATACAGTGCTGCCTGGTGTCTGTGTCTGTAGCTTATAAACAGTGCTGCCTGGTGTCTGTGTGTGTAGTTTATATACAGTGCTGTCTGGTGTCTGTGTGTGTAGTTTATATACAGTGCTGTCTGGTGTCTGTGTGTGTGTGTAGTTTATATACAGTGCTGTCTGGTGTCTGTGTGTGTGTAGTTTATATACAGTGCTGTCTGGTGTCTGTGTAGTTTATATACAGTGCTGTCTGGTGTCTATGTGTGTGTAGTTTATATACAGTGCTGTCTGGTGTCTGTGTGTGTGTAGTTTATATACAGTGCTGTCTGGTGTCTGTGTAGTTTATATACAGTGCTGTCTGGTGTCTGTGTGTGTGTAGTTTATATACAGTGCTGTCTGGTGTCTGTGTGTGTGTGTAGTTTATATACAGTGCTGTCTGGTGTCTGTGTGTGTGTAGTTTATATACAGTGCTGTCTGGTGTCTGTGTGTGTGTGTAGTTTATATACAGTGCTGTCTGGTGTCTGTGTGTGCGTGTAGTTTATATACAGTGCTGTCTGGTGTCTGTGTGTGTGTGTAGCTTATATACAGTGCTGTCTGGTGTCTGTGTGTGTGTAGTTTATATACAGTGCTATCTGGTGTCTGTGTGTGTGTAGCTTATATACAGTGCTGTCTGGTGTCTGTGTGTGTGTAGCTTATATACAGTGCTGTCTGGTGTCTGTGTGTGTAGTTTATATACAGTGCTGTCTGGTGTCTGTGTGTGTGTAGTTTATATACAGTGCTATCTGGTGTCTGTGTGTGTGTAGCTTATATACAGTGCTGTCTGGTGTCTGTGTGTGTGTAGCTTATATACAGTGCTGTCTGGTGTCTGTGTGTGTGTAGCTTATATACAGTGCTGTCTGGTGTCTGTGTGTGTGTAGCTTATATACTATGCTGTCTGTACTGATGTACCTATGCCCCCTGTACTGGGTAATGCTGGGGTTATATGATGCCAGTTGCTAGGCTGATGTACCTATGCCCCCTGTACTGGGTAATGCTGAGTTATATGATGCCAGTTGCTAGGCTGATGTACCTATGCCCCCTGTACTGGGTAATGCTGGGTTATATGATGCCAGTTGCTAGGCTGATGTACCTATGCCCCCTGTACTGGGTAATGCTGGGTTATATGATGCCCCCTGTACTGGGTAATGCTGGGTTATATGATGCCCCCTGTACTGGGTAAGGCTGGGTTATATGATGCCCCCTATACTGGGTAATGCTGGTTTATGATGCCCCCTGTGTTGTACTGGGTAATGCTGGGTTATATGATGCCCCCTGTTGTACTGGGTAATGTTGGGTTATGATGCCCCCTGTACTGGGTAATGCTGGGTTATATGATGCCCCTGTACTGGGTAAGGCTGGGTTATATGATGCCCCCTGTACTGGGTAATGCTGGGTTATATGATGCCCCCTGTACTGGGTAAGGCTGGGTTATATGATGCCCCCTATACTGGGTAATGCTGGGTTATGATGCCCCCTGTGTTGTACTGGGTAATGCTGGGTTATATGATGCCACCTGTTGTACTGGGTAATGCTGGGTTATATGATGCCCCCTGTTGTACTGGGTAATGCTGGGTTATATGATGCCCCCTGTTGTACTGGGTAATGCTGGGTTATATGATGCCCCCTGTTGTACTGGGTAATGCTGGGTTATATGATGCCCCCTGTTGTACTGGGTAATGTTGGGTTATGATGCCCCCTGTACTGGGTAATGCTGGGTTATATGATGCCCCCTGTTGTACTGGGTAATGCTGGGTTTTATGATGCCAGTTGCTAGGCTGATGTACCTATGCCCACTGTACTGGGTAATGCTGGGTTATATGATACCCCCTGTTGTACTGGGTATTGCTGGGTTATATGATGCCCCCTGTACTGGGTAATGCTGGGTTATATGATGCCCCCTGTACTGGGTAATGCTGGGTTATATGATGCCCCCTGTTGTACTGGGTAATGCTGGGTTATATGATGCCCCCTGTACTGGGTAATGCTGGGTTATATGATGCCCCCTGTACTGGGTAATGCTGGGGTTATATGATGCCAGTTGCTAGGCTGATGTACCTATGCCCCCTGTACTGGGTAATGCTGGGTTATATGATGCCCCCTGTACTGGGTAATGCTGGGTTATATGATGCCAGTTGCTAGGCTGATGTACCTATGCCCCCTGTACTGGGTAATGCTGAGGTTATATGATGCCAGTTGCTAGGCTGATGTACCTATGCCCCCTGTACTGGGTAATGCTGAGGTTATATGATGCCAGTTGCTAGGCTGATGCACCTATGCCCCCTGTACTGGGTAATGCTGAGTTATATGATGCCCCCTGTACTGGGTAATGTTGGGTTATATGATGCCAGTTGCTAGGCTGATGTACCTATTCCCCCTGTACTGGGTAATGCTGGGTTATATGATGCCAGTTGCTAGGCTGTTGTACCTATGCCCCCTGTACTGGGTAATGCTGGGTTATATGATGCCAGTTGCTAGGCTGATGTACCTATGCCCCCTGTACTGGGTAATGCTGGGTTATATGATGCCCCCTGTTGTCCTGGGTAATGTTGGGTTATATGATGCCCCCTGTTGTACTGGGTAATGCTGGGTTTTATGATGCCAGTTGCTAGGCTGATGTACCTATGCCCACTGTACTGGGTAATGCTGGGTTATATGATGCCCCCTGTTGTACTGGGTATTGCTGGGTTATATGATGCCCCCTGTACTGGGTAATGCTGGGTTATATGATGCCCCCTGTTGTACTGGGTAATGCTGGGTTATATGATGCCCCCTGTACTGGGTAATGCTGGGTTATATGATGCCCCCTGTACTGGGTAATGCTGGGTTATATGATGCCCCCTGTTGTACTGGGTAATGCTGGGTTATATGATGCCCCCTGTACTGGGAAATGCTGGGTTATATGATGCCCCCTGTACTGGGTAATGCTGGGTTATATGATGCCCCCTGTACTGGGTAAGGCTGGGTTATATGATGCCCCCTATACTGGGTAATGCTGGGTTATGATGCCCCCTGTGTTGTACTGGGTAATGCTGGGTTATATGATGCCCCCTGTACTGGGTAATGCTGGGTTATATGATGCCCCCTGTACTGGGTAATGCTGGGTTATGATGCCCCCTGTGTTGTACTGGGTAATGCTGGGTTATATGATGCCCCCTGTACTGGGTAATGCTGGGTTATATGATGCCCCCTGTACTGGGTAAGGCTGTGTTATATGATGCCCCCTGTACTGGGTAATGCTGGGTTATGATGCCCCCTGTGTTGTACTGGGTAATGCTGGGTTATATGATGCCCCCTGTACTGGGTAATGCTGCGTTATATGATGCCCCCTGTTGTACTGGGTAATGCTGGGTTATATGATGCCCCCTGTACTGGGAAATGCTGGGTTATATGATGCCCCCTGTACTGGGTAATGCTGGGTTATATGATGCCCCCTGTACTGGGTAAGGCTGGGTTATATGATGCCCCCTATACTGGGTAATGCTGGGTTATGATGCCCCCTGTGTTGTACTGGGTAATGCTGGGTTATATGATGCCCCCTGTACTGGGTAATGCTGGGTTATATGATGCCCCCTGTACTGGGTAATGCTGGGTTATGATGCCCCCTGTGTTGTACTGGGTAATGCTGGGTTATATGATGCCCCCTGTACTGGGTAATGCTGGGTTATATGATGCCCCCTGTACTGGGTAATGATGGGTTATATGATGCCCCCTGTACTGGGTAAGGCTGGGTTATATGATGCCCCCTGTACTGGGTAATGCTGGGTTATGATGCCCCCTGTGTTGTACTGGGTAATGCTGGGTTATATGATGCCCCCTGTACTGGGTAATGCTGGGTTATATGATGCCCCCTGTACTGGGTAATGCTGGGTTATGATGCCCCCTGTGTTGTACTGGGTAATGCTGGGTTATATGATGCCCCCTGTACTGGGTAATGCTGGGTTATATGATGCCCCCTGTACTGGGTAATGCTGGGTTATATGATGCCCCCTGTAGTACTGGGTAATGCTGGGTTATATGATGCCCCCTGTAATACTGGGTAATGCTGGGTTATATGATGCCCCCTGTAATACTGGGTAATGCTGGGTTATGATGCCCCCTGTTGTACTGGGTAATGCTGGGTTATGATGCCCCCTGTTGTACTGGGTAATGCTGGGATATGATGCCCCCTGTTGTACTGGGTAATGCTGGGTTATGATGCCCCCTGTTGTACTGGGTAATGCTGGGTTATGATGCCCCCTGTACTGGGTAAAGCTGGGTTATGATGCCCCCTGTTGTACTGGGTAATGCTGGGTTATGATGCCCCCTGTTGTACTGGGTAATGCTGGGTTATATGATGCCCCCTGTACTGGGTAATGCTGGGTTATGATGCCCCCTGTTGTACTGGGTAATGCTGGGTTATATGATGCCCCCTGTACTGGGTAATGCTGGGTTATATGATGCCCCCTGTTGTACTGGGTAATGCTGGGTTATGATGCCCCCTGTTGTACTGGGTAATGCTGGGTTATATGATGCCCCCTGTACTGGGTAATGCTGGGTTATATGATGCCCCCTGTACTGGGTAATGCTGGGTTATATGATGCCCCCTGTACTGGGTAATGCTGGGTTATATGATGCCCCTGTACTGGGTAATGCTGGGTTATATGATGCCCCCTGTACTGGGTAATGCTGGGATATATGATGCCCCCTGTACTGGGTAATGCTGGGATATATCATGCCCCCTGTACTGGGTAATGGTGGGTTATATGATGCCCCCTGTACTGGGTAATGCTGGGTTATATGATGCCCCCTGTACTGGGTAATGCTGGGTTATATGATGCCCCCTGTACTGGGTAATGCTGGGTTATATGATGCCCCCTGTACTGGGTAATGCTGGGTTATATGATGCCCCCTGTACTGGGTAATGCTGGGTTATATGATGCCCCCTGTACTGGGTAATGCTGGGTTATATGATGCCCCCTGTACTGGGTAATGGTGGGTTATATGATGCCCCCTGTACTAGGTAATGCTGGGTTATATGATGCCCCCTGTACTGGGTAATGGTGGGTTATATGATGCCCCCTGTACTAGGTAATGCTGGGTTATATGATGCCCCCTGTACTGGGTAATGGTGGGTTATATGATGCCCCCTGTACTGGGTAATGCTGGGTTATATGATGCCCCCTGTACTGGGTAATGCTGGGTTATATGATGCCCCCTGTACTGGGTAATGCTGGGTTATATGATGCCCCCTGTACTGGGTAATGCTGGGTTATATGATGCCCCCTGTACTGGGTAATGCTGGGTTATATGATGCCCCCTGTACTGGGTAATGCTGGGTTATATGATGCCCCCTGTACTGGGTAATGCTGGGTTATATGATGCCCCCTGTACTGGGTAATGCTGGGTTATATGATGCCCCCTGTACTGGGTAATGGTGGGTTATATGATGCCCCCTGTACTGGGTAATGGTGGGTTATATGATGCCCCCTGTACTGGGTAATGCTGGGTTATATGATGCCCCCTGTACTGGGTAATGCTGGGTTATATGATGCCCCCTGTACTGGGTAATGCTGGGTTATATGATGCCCCCTGTACTGGGTAATGCTGGGTTATATGATGCCCCCTGTACTGGGTAATGCTGGGTTATATGATGCCCCCTGTACTGGGTAATGGTGGGTTATATGATGCCCCCTGTACTGGGTAATGCTGGGTTATATGATGCCCCCTGTTGTACTGGGTAATGGTGGGTTATATGATGCCCCCTGTACTAGGTAATGCTGGGTTATATGATGCCCCCTGTACTGGGTAATGCTGGGTTATATGATGCCCCCTGTACTGGGTAATGGTGGGTTATATGATGCCCCCTGTACTAGGTAATGCTGGGTTATATGATGCCCCCTGTACTGGGTAATGCTGGGTTATATGATGCCCCCTGTGTTTGTTGTACTGGGTACTATGCTGCTGGGGTTGTACGTATTACGTCACTCGAGCGCGCCATGATTATTTTGGGCAATATCCGGCTCTGCCCGTCATGCGTTAGATCCAGTCAGCGCTCCGGTGCCGGGTGTGGGCGGGGTCGTGACGCGGCGCTCAGTGATTGGCTGCCGGCTGCCAGTGTGTCCCGGAAGCAGCTGGCGGAGCTAGGCACGGTGTGAGGAGGTAACCGGCAGGATGCTGCCGCTATCTATCAAAGACGATGAGTATAAACCGCCCAAGTTTAGCCTGGTGCAGAAAGTATCCGGCTGGGCCAGGTGAGGGGGTGACCCTACCCCGTGTATTTATTCTGCCCCTCTTACTGAGTGTGAGGTACCTGTGCCCCCTGTGTGTGACCCTCTTACTGAGTGTGAGGTACCTGTGCCCCCTGTGTGTGCCTCTTACTGAGTGTGAGGTACCTGTGCCCCCTGTGTGTGACCCTCTTACTGAGTGTGAGGTACCTGTGCCCCCTGTGTGTGACCCTCTTACTGAGCGTGAGGTACCTGTGCCCCCTGTGTGTGACCCTCTTACTGAGTGTGAGGTACCTGTGCCCCCTGTGTGTGACCCTCTTACTGAGCGTGAGGTATCTGTGCCCCCTGTGTGTGCCTCTTACTGAGCGTGAGGTATCTGTGCCCCCTGTGTGTGACCCTCTTACTGAGTGTGAGGTACCTGTGCCCCCTGTGTGTGACCCTCTTACTGAGCGTGAGGTACCTGTGCCCCCTGTGTGTGACCCTCTTACTGAGTGTGAGGTACCTGTGCCCCCTGTGTGTGCCTCTTACTGAGCGTGAGGTACCTGTGCCCCCTGTGTGTGACCCTCTTACTGAGTGTGAGGTACCTGTGCCCCCTGTGTGTGACCCTCTTACTGAGCGTGAGGTACCTGTGCCCCCTGTGTGTGACCCTCTTACTGAGTGTGAGGTACCTGTGCCCCCTGTGTGTGACCCTCTTACTGAGTGTGAGGTACCTGTGCCCCCTGTGTGTGCCTCTTACTGAGAGTGAGGTACCTGTGCCCCCTGTGTGTGACCCTCTTACTGAGTGTGAGGTACCTGTGCCCCCTGTGTGTGACCCTCTTACTGAGTGTGAGGTACCTGTGCCCCCTGTGTGTGACCCTCTTACTGAGCGTGAGGTACCTGTGCCCCCTGTGTGTGACCCTCTTACTGAGTGTGAGGTACCTGTGCCCCCTGTGTGTGACCCTCTTACTGAGTGTGAGGTACCTGTGCCCCCTGTGTGTGACCCTCTTACTGAGCGTGAGGTACCTGTGCCCCCTGTGTGTGCCTCTTACTGAGTGTGAGGTACCTGTGCCCCCTGTGTGTGACCCTCTTACTGAGTGTGAGGTACCTGTGCCCCCTGTGTGTGACCCTCTTACTGAGTGTGAGGTACCTGTGCCCCCTGTGTGTGACCCTCTTACTGAGTGTGAGGTACCTGTGCCCCCTGTGTGTGACCCTCTTACTGAGTGTGAGGTACCTGTGCCCCCTGTGTGTGCCTCTTACTGAGCGTGAGGTACCTGTGCCCCCTGTGTGTGACCCTCTTACTGAGTGTGAGGTACCTGTGCCCCCTGTGTGTGACCCTCTTACTGAGTGTGAGGTACCTGTGCCCCCTGTGTGTGCCTCTTACTGAGTGTGAGGTACCTGTGCCCCCTGTGTGTGACCCTCTTACTGAGAGGGAGGTACCTGTGCCCCCTGTGTGTGCCTCTTACTGAGTGTGAGGTACCTGTGCCCCCTGTGTGTGACCCTCTTACTGAGTGTGAGGTACCTGTGCCCCCTGTGTGTGACCCTCTTACTGAGCGTCAGGTACCTGTGCCCCCTGTGTGTGCCTCTTACTGAGCGTCAGGTACCTGTGCCCCCTGTGTGTGACCCTCTTACTGAGTGTGAGGTACCTGTGCCCCCTGTGTGTGACCCTCTTACTGAGTGTGAGGTACCTGTGCCCCCTGTGTGTGCCTCTTACTGAGTGTGAGGTATCTGTGCCCCCTGTGTATGACCCTCTTACTGAGCGTGAGGTACCTGTGCCCCCTGTGTGTGACCCTCTTACTGAGTGTGAGGTACCTGTGCCCCCTGTGTGTGACCCTCTTACTGAGTGTGAGGTACCTGTGCCCCCTGTGTGTGACCCTCTTACTGAGTGTGAGGTACCTGTGCCCCCTGTGTGTGACCCTCTTACTGAGTGTGAGGTACCTGTGCCCCCTGTGTGTGCCTCTTACTGAGTGTGAGGTACCTGTGCCCCCTGTGTGTGCCTCTTACTGAGAGTGAGGTACCTGTGCCCCCTGTGTGTGACCCTCTTACTGAGTGTGAGGTACCTGTGCCCCCTGTGTGTGCCTCTTACTGAGTGTGAGGTACCTGTGCCCCCTGTGTGTGCCTCTTACTGAGTGTGAGGTACCTGTGCCCCCTGTGTGTGACCCTCTTACTGAATGTGAGGTACCTGTGCCCCCTGTGTGTGCCTCTTACTGAGAGTGAGGTACCTGTGCCCCCTGTGTGTGCCTCTTACTGAGTGTGAGGTACCTGTGCCCCCTGTGTGTGCCTCTTACTGAGAGTGAGGTACCTGTGCCCCCTGTGTGTGACCCTCTTACTGAGTGTGAGGTACCTGTGCCCCCTGTGTGTGCCTCTTACTGAGAGTGAGGTACCTGTGCCCCCTGTGTGTGACCCTCTTACTGAGCGTGAGGTACCTGTGCCCCCTGTGTGTGACCCTCTTACTGAGAGTGAGGTACCTGTGCCCCCTGTGTGTGACCCTCTTACTGAGTGTGAGGTACCTGTGCCCCCTGTGTGTGCCTCTTACTGAGAGTGAGGTACCTGTGCCCCCTGTGTGTGACCCTCTTACTGAGCGTGAGGTACCTGTGCCCCCTGTGTGTGACCCTCTTACTGAGTGTGAGGTACCTGTGCCCCCTGTGTGTGACCCTCTTACTGAGTGTGAGGTACCTGTGCCCCCTGTGTGTGACCCTCTTACTGAGTGTGAGGTACCTGTGCCCCCTGTGTGTGCCTCTTACTGAGTGTGAGGTACCTGTGCCCCCTGTGTGTGCCTCTTACTGAGAGTGAGGTACCTGTGCCCCCTGTGTGTGACCCTCTTACTGAGTGTGAGGTACCTGTGCCCCCTGTGTGTGCCTCTTACTGAGTGTGAGGTACCTGTGCCCCCTGTGTGTGCCTCTTACTGAGAGTGAGGTACCTGTGCCCCCTGTGTGTGCCTCTTACTGAGAGTGAGGTACCTGTGCCCCCTGTGTGTGCCTCTTACTGAGTGTGAGGTACCTGTGCCCCCTGTGTGTGACCCTCTTACTGAGTGTGAGGTACCTGTGCCCCCTGTGTGTGCCTCTTACTGAGAGTGAGGTACCTGTGCCCCCTGTGTGTGCCTCTTACTGAGAGTGAGGTACCTGTGCCCCCTGTGTGTGACCCTCTTACTGAGCGTGAGGTACCTGTGCCCCCTGTGTGTGACCCTCTTACTGAGTGTGAGGTACCTGTGCCCCCTGTGTGTGACCCTCTTACTGAGCGTGAGGTACCTGTGCCCCCTGTGTGTGACCCTCTTACTGAGTGTGAGGTACCTGTGCCCCCTGTGTGTGCCTCTTACTGAGTGTGAGGTACCTGTGCCCCCTGTGTGTGACCCTCTTACTGAGCGTGAGGTACCTGTGCCCCCTGTGTGTGACCCTCTTACTGAGCGTGAGGTACCTGTGCCCCCTGTGTGTGACCCTCTTACTGAGTGTGAGGTACCTGTGCCCCCTGTGTGTGCCTCTTACTGAGTGTGAGGTACCTGTGCCCCCTGTGTGTGACCCTCTTACTGAGTGTGAGGTACCTGTGCCCCCTGTGTGTGACCCTCTTACTGAGAGTGAGGTACCTGTGCCCCCTGTGTGTGACCCTCTTACTGAGTGTGAGGTACCTGTGCCCCCTGTGTGTGACCCTCTTACTGAGTGTGAGGTACCTGTGCCCCCTGTGTGTGCCTCTTACTGAGTGTGAGGTACCTGTGCCCCCTGTGTGTGACCCTCTTACTGAGTGTGAGGTACCTGTGCCCCCTGTGTGTGACCCTCTTACTGAGTGTGAGGTACCTGTGCCCCCTGTGTGTGACCCTCTTACTGAGCGTGAGGTACCTGTGCCCCCTGTGTGTGCCTCTTACTGAGTGTGAGGTACCTGTGCCCCCTGTGTGTGACCCACTTACTGAGTGTGAGGTACCTGTGCCCCCGTTGTGTGACCCTCTTACTGAGTGTGAGGTACCTGTGCCCCCTGTGTGTGCCTCTTACTGAGTGTGAGGTACCTGTGCCCCCTGTGTGTGACCCTCTTACTGAGTGTGAGGTACCTGTGCCCCCTGTGTGTGCCTCTTACTGAGAGTGAGGTACCTGTGCCCCCTGTGTGTGACCCTCTTACTGAGAGTGAGGTACCTGTGCCCCCTGTGTGTGACCCTCTTACTGAGTGTGAGGTACCTGTGCCCCCTGTGTGTGACCCTCTTACTGAGTGTGAGGTACCTGTGCCCCCTGTGTGTGACCCTCTTACTGAGTGTGAGGTACCTGTGCCCCCTGTGTGTGACCCTCTTACTGAGCGTGAGGTACCTGTGCCCCCTGTGTGTGACCTTCTTACTGAGCGTGAGGTACCTGTGCCCCCTGTGTGTGCCCCTCTTACTGAGCGTGAGGTACCTGTGCCCCCTGTGTGTGACCCTCTTACTGAGCGTGAGGTACCTGTGCCCCCTGTGTGTGACCCTCTTACTGAGTGTGAGGTACCTGTGCCCACTGTGTGTGACCCTCTTACTGAGTGTGAGGTACCTGTGCCCCCTGTGTGTGACCCTCTTACTGAGCGTGAGGTACCTGTGCCCCCTTTGTGTGACCCTCTTACTGAATGTGAGGTACCTGTGCCCCCTGTGTGTGACCCTCTTACTGAGCGTGAGGTACCTGTGCCCCCTGTGTGTGCCTCTTACTGAGTGTGAGGTACCTGTGCCCCCTGTGTGTGACCCTCTTACTGAGCGTGAGGTACCTGTGCCCCCTGTGTGTGACCCTCTTACTGAGAGTGAGGTACCTGTGCCCCCTGTGTGTGACCCTCTTACTGAGTGTGAGGTACCTGTGCCCCCTGTGTGTGACCCTCTTACTGAGCGTGAGGTACCTGTGCCCCCTGTGTGTGACCCTCTTACTGAGCGTGAGGTACCTGTGCCCCCTGTGTGTGACCCTCTTACTGAGCGTGAGGTACCTGTGCCCACTGTGTGTGACCCTCTTACTGAGTGTGAGGTACCTGTGCCCCCTGTGTGTGACCCTCTTACTGAGCGTGAGGTACCTGTGCCCCCTTTGTGTGACCCTCTTACTGAATGTGAGGTACCTGTGCCCCCTGTGTGTGACCCTCTTACTGAGCGTGAGGTACCTGTGCCCCCTGTGTGTGCCTCTTACTGAGTGTGAGGTACCTGTGCCCCCTGTGTGTGACCCTCTTACTGAGCGTGAGGTACCTGTGCCCCCTGTGTGTGACCCTCTTACTGAGCGTGAGGTACCTGTGCCCCCTGTGTGTGACCCTCTTACTGAGTGTGAGGTACCTGTGCCCCCTGTGTGTGACCCTCTTACTGAGAGTGAGGTACCTGTGCCCCCTGTGTGTGACCCTCTTACTGAGAGTGAGGTACCTGTGCCCCCTGTGTGTGACCCTCTTACTGAGTGTGAGGTACCTGTGCCCCCTGTGTGTGACCCTCTTACTGAGAGTGAGGTACCTGTGCCCCCTGTGTGTGACCCTCTTACTGAGTGTGAGGTACCTGTGCCCCCTGTGTGCGCCTCTTACTGAGTGTGAGGTACCTGTGCCCCCTGTGTGTGACCCTCTTACTGAGTGTGAGGTACCTGTGCCCCCTGTGTGTGACCCTCTTACTGAGTGTGAGGTACCTGTGCCCCTCTTACTGAGTGTGAGGTACCTGTGCCCCCTGTGTGTGACCCTCTTACTGAGCGTGAGGTACCTGTGCCCCCTGTGTGACCCTCTTACTGAGTGTGAGGTACCTGTGCCCCCTGTGTGTGACCCTCTTACTGAGCGTGAGGTACCTGTGCCCCCTTTGTGTGACCCTCTTACTGAATGTGAGGTACCTGTGCCCCCTGTGTGTGACCCTCTTACTGAGTGTGAGGTACCTGTGCCCCCTGTGTGTGACCCTCTTACTGAGCGTGAGGTACCTGTGCCCCCTGTGTGTGACCCTCTTACTGAGTGTGAGGTACCTGTGCCCCCTGTGTGTGACCCTCTTACTGAGTGTGAGGTACCTGTGCCCCCTGTGTGTGACCCTCTTACTGAGTGTGAGGTACCTGTGCCCCCTGTGTGTGACCCTCTTACTGAGTGTGAGGTACCTGTGCCCCCTGTGTGTGACCCTCTTACTGAGTGTGAGGTACCTGTGCCCCCTGTGTGTGACCCTCTTACTGAATGTGAGGTACCTGTGCCCCCTGTGTGTGACCCTCTTACTGAGTGTGAGGTACCTGTGCCCCCTGTGTGTGCCTCTTACTGAGCGTGAGGTACCTGTGCCCCCTGTGTGACCCTCTTACTGAGTGTGAGGTACCTGTGCCCCCTGTGTGTGCCTCTTACTGAGCGTGAGGTACCTGTGCCCCCTGTGTGTGACCCTCTTACTGAGCGTGAGGTACCTGTGCCCCCTGTGTGTGACCCTCTTACTGAGCGTGAGGTACCTGTGCCCCCTGTGTGTGACCCTCTTACTGAGCGTGAGGTACCTGTGCCCCCTGTGTGTGACCTTCTTACTGAGCGTGAGGTACCTGTGCCCCCTGTGTGTGACCCTCTTACTGAGCGTGAGGTACCTGTGCCCCCTGTGTGTGACCCTCTTACTGAGTGTGAGGTACCTGTGCCCCCTGTGTGTGACCCTCTTACTGAGCGTGAGGTACCTGTGCCCCCTGTGTGTGACCCTCTTACTGAGCGTGAGGTACCTGTGCCCCCTGTGTGTGACCTTCTTACTGAGCGTGAGGTACCTGTGCCCCCTGTGTGTGACCCTCTTACTGAGCGTGAGGTACCTGTGCCCCCTGTGTGTGACCCTCTTACTGAGCGTGAGGTACCTGTGACCCTCTTACTGAGCGTGAGGTACCTGTGACCCTCTTACTGAGCGTGAGGTACCTGTGCCCCCTGTGTGAGACCCTCTTACTGAGTGTGAGGTACCTGTGCCCCCTGTGTGTGACTCTCTTACTGAGTGTGAGGTACCTGTGCCCCCTGTGTGTGACCCTCTTACTGAGTGTGAGGTACCTGTGCCCCCTGTGTGTGCCTCTTACTGAGTGTGAGGTACCTGTGCCCCCTGTGTGTGCCTCTTACTGAGAGTGAGGTACCTGTGCCCCCTGTGTGTGACCCTCTTACTGAGTGTGAGGTACCTGTGCCCCCTGTGTGTGCCTCTTACTGAGTGTGAGGTACCTGTGCCCCCTGTGTGTGCCTCTTACTGAGTGTGAGGTACCTGTGCCCCCTGTGTGTGACCCTCTTACTGAATGTGAGGTACCTGTGCCCCCTGTGTGTGCCTCTTACTGAGAGTGAGGTACCTGTGCCCCCTGTGTGTGCCTCTTACTGAGTGTGAGGTACCTGTGCCCCCTGTGTGTGCCTCTTACTGAGAGTGAGGTACCTGTGCCCCCTGTGTGTGACCCTCTTACTGAGTGTGAGGTACCTGTGCCCCCTGTGTGTGCCTCTTACTGAGAGTGAGGTACCTGTGCCCCCTGTGTGTGCCTCTTACTGAGAGTGAGGTACCTGTGCCCCCTGTGTGTGACCCTCTTACTGAGCGTGAGGTACCTGTGCCCCCTGTGTGTGACCCTCTTACTGAGTGTGAGGTACCTGTGCCCCCTGTGTGTGACCCTCTTACTGAGTGTGAGGTACCTGTGCCCCCTGTGTGTGACCCTCTTACTGAGTGTGAGGTACCTGTGCCCCCTGTGTGTGACCCTCTTACTGAGTGTGAGGTACCTGTGCCCCCTGTGTGTGCCTCTTACTGAGTGTGAGGTACCTGTGCCCCCTGTGTGTGCCTCTTACTGAGAGTGAGGTACCTGTGCCCCCTGTGTGTGACCCTCTTACTGAGTGTGAGGTACCTGTGCCCCCTGTGTGTGCCTCTTACTGAGTGTGAGGTACCTGTGCCCCCTGTGTGTGCCTCTTACTGAGAGTGAGGTACCTGTGCCCCCTGTGTGTGCCTCTTACTGAGAGTGAGGTACCTGTGCCCCCTGTGTGTGCCTCTTACTGAGTGTGAGGTACCTGTGCCCCCTGTGTGTGACCCTCTTACTGAGTGTGAGGTACCTGTGCCCCCTGTGTGTGACCCTCTTACTGAGAGTGAGGTACCTGTGCCCCCTGTGTGTGCCTCTTACTGAGAGTGAGGTACCTGTGCCCCCTGTGTGTGACCCTCTTACTGAGCGTGAGGTACCTGTGCCCCCTGTGTGTGACCCTCTTACTGAGTGTGAGGTACCTGTGCCCCCTGTGTGTGACCCTCTTACTGAGCGTGAGGTACCTGTGCCCCCTGTGTGTGACCCTCTTACTGAGTGTGAGGTACCTGTGCCCCCTGTGTGTGCCTCTTACTGAGTGTGAGGTACCTGTGCCCCCTGTGTGTGACCCTCTTACTGAGTGTGAGGTACCTGTGCCCCCTGTGTGTGACCCTCTTACTGAGCGTGAGGTACCTGTGCCCCCTGTGTGTGACCCTCTTACTGAGAGTGAGGTACCTGTGCCCCCTGTGTGTGCCTCTTACTGAGTGTGAGGTACCTGTGCCCCCTGTGTGTGACCCTCTTACTGAGTGTGAGGTACCTGTGCCCCCTGTGTGTGACCCTCTTACTGAGTGTGAGGTACCTGTGCCCCCTGTGTGTGACCCTCTTACTGAGTGTGAGGTACCTGTGCCCCCTGTGTGTGACCCTCTTACTGAGTGTGAGGTACCTGTGCCCCCTGTGTGACCCTCTTACTGAGTGTGAGGTACCTGTGCCCCCTGTGTGTGACCCTCTTACTGAGTGTGAGGTACCTGTGCCCCCTGTGTGTGACCCTCTTACTGAGTGTGAGGTACCTGTGCCCCCTGTGTGTGACCCTCTTACTGAGCGTGAGGTACCTGTGCCCCCTGTGTGTGCCTCTTACTGAGTGTGAGGTACCTGTGCCCCCTGTGTGTGACCCTCTTACTGAGTGTGAGGTACCTGTGCCCCCTGTGTGTGACCCTCTTACTGAGTGTGAGGTACCTGTGCCCCCTGTGTGTGCCTCTTACTGAGTGTGAGGTACCTGTGCCCCCTGTGTGTGACCCTCTTACTGAGTGTGAGGTACCTGTGCCCCCTGTGTGTGCCTCTTACTGAGAGTGAGGTACCTGTGCCCCCTGTGTGTGACCCTCTTACTGAGAGTGAGGTACCTGTGCCCCCTGTGTGTGACCCTCTTACTGAGTGTGAGGTACCTGTGCCCCCTGTGTGTGACCCTCTTACTGAGTGTGAGGTACCTGTGCCCCCTGTGTGTGACCCTCTTACTGAGTGTGAGGTACCTGTGCCCCCTGTGTGTGACCCTCTTACTGAGCGTGAGGTACCTGTGCCCCCTGTGTGTGACCCTCTTACTGAGCGTGAGGTACCTGTGCCCCCTGTGTGTGACCCTCTTACTGAGTGTGAGGTACCTGTGCCCCCTGTGTGTGACCCTCTTACTGAGCGTGAGGTACCTGTGCCCCCTGTGTGTGACCCTCTTACTGAGCGTGAGGTACCTGTGCCCACTGTGTGTGACCCTCTTACTGAGTGTGAGGTACCTGTGCCCCCTGTGTGTGACCCTCTTACTGAGCGTGAGGTACCTGTGCCCCCTTTGTGTGACCCTCTTACTGAATGTGAGGTACCTGTGCCCCCTGTGTGTGACCCTCTTACTGAGCGTGAGGTACCTGTGCCCCCTGTGTGTGACCCTCTTACTGAGAGTGAGGTACCTGTGCCCCCTGTGTGTGACCCTCTTACTGAGTGTGAGGTACCTGTGCCCCCTGTGTGTGACCCTCTTACTGAGCGTGAGGTACCTGTGCCCCCTGTGTGTGACCCTCTTACTGAGCGTGAGGTACCTGTGCCCCCTGTGTGTGACCCTCTTACTGAGCGTGAGGTACCTGTGCCCCCTGTGTGTGACCCTCTTACTGAGCGTGAGGTACCTGTGCCCCCTGTGTGTGACCCTCTTACTGAGCGTGAGGTACCTGTGCCCACTGTGTGTGACCCTCTTACTGAGTGTGAGGTACCTGTGCCCCCTGTGTGTGACCCTCTTACTGAGCGTGAGGTACCTGTGCCCCCTTTGTGTGACCCTCTTACTGAATGTGAGGTACCTGTGCCCCCTGTGTGTGACCCTCTTACTGAGCGTGAGGTACCTGTGCCCCCTGTGTGTGCCTCTTACTGAGTGTGAGGTACCTGTGCCCCCTGTGTGTGACCCTCTTACTGAGCGTGAGGTACCTGTGCCCCCTGTGTGTGACCCTCTTACTGAGAGTGAGGTACCTGTGCCCCCTGTGTGTGACCCTCTTACTGAGTGTGAGGTACCTGTGCCCCCTGTGTGTGACCCTCTTACTGAGAGTGAGGTACCTGTGCCCCCTGTGTGTGACCCTCTTACTGAGAGTGAGGTACCTGTGCCCCCTGTGTGTGACCCTCTTACTGAGAGTGAGGTACCTGTGCCCCCTGTGTGTGACCCTCTTACTGAGTGTGAGGTACCTGTGCCCCCTGTGTGTGACCCTCTTACTGAGAGTGAGGTACCTGTGCCCCCTGTGTGTGACCCTCTTACTGAGTGTGAGGTACCTGTGCCCCCTGTGTGCGCCTCTTACTGAGTGTGAGGTACCTGTGCCCCCTGTGTGTGACCCTCTTACTGAGTGTGAGGTACCTGTGCCCCCTGTGTGTGACCCTCTTACTGAGTGTGAGGTACCTGTGCCCCTCTTACTGAGTGTGAGGTACCTGTGCCCCCTGTGTGTGACCCTCTTACTGAGCGTGAGGTACCTGTGCCCCCTGTGTGACCCTCTTACTGAGCGTGAGGTACCTGTGCCCCCTGTGTGTGACCCTCTTACTGAGCGTGAGGTACCTGTGCCCCCTTTGTGTGACCCTCTTACTGAGTGTGAGGTACCTGTGCTCCCTGTGTGTGACCCTCTTACTGAGTGTGAGGTACCTGTGCCCCCTGTGTGTGACCCTCTTACTGAGCGTGAGGTACCTGTGCCCCCTGTGTGTGACCCTCTTACTGAGTGTGAGGTACCTGTGCCCCCTGTGTGTGACCCTCTTACTGAGTGTGAGGTACCTGTGCCCCCTGTGTGTGACCCTCTTACTGAGTGTGAGGTACCTGTGCCCCCTGTGTGTGACCCTCTTACTGAGTGTGAGGTACCTGTGCCCCCTGTGTGTGACCCTCTTACTGAGTGTGAGGTACCTGTGCCCCCTGTGTGTGACCCTCTTACTGAATGTGAGGTACCTGTGCCCCCTGTGTGTGACCCTCTTACTGAGTGTGAGGTACCTGTGCCCCCTGTGTGTGCCTCTTACTGAGCGTGAGGTACCTGTGCCCCCTGTGTGACCCTCTTACTGAGTGTGAGGTACCTGTGCCCCCTGTGTGTGCCTCTTACTGAGCGTGAGGTACCTGTGCCCCCTGTGTGTGACCCTCTTACTGAGCGTGAGGTACCTGTGCCCCCTGTGTGTGACCCTCTTACTGAGCGTGAGGTACCTGTGCCCCCTGTGTGTGACCCTCTTACTGAGCGTGAGGTACCTGTGCCCCCTGTGTGTGACCTTCTTACTGAGCGTGAGGTACCTGTGCCCCCTGTGTGTGACCCTCTTACTGAGCGTGAGGTACCTGTGCCCCCTGTGTGTGACCCTCTTACTGAGTGTGAGGTACCTGTGCCCCCTGTGTGTGACCCTCTTACTGAGCGTGAGGTACCTGTGCCCCCTGTGTGTGACCCTCTTACTGAGCGTGAGGTACCTGTGCCCCCTGTGTGTGACCTTCTTACTGAGCGTGAGGTACCTGTGCCCCCTGTGTGTGACCCTCTTACTGAGCGTGAGGTACCTGTGCCCCCTGTGTGTGACCCTCTTACTGAGCGTGAGGTACCTGTGACCCTCTTACTGAGCGTGAGGTACCTGTGACCCTCTTACTGAGCGTGAGGTACCTGTGCCCCCTGTGTGAGACCCTCTTACTGAGTGTGAGGTACCTGTGCCCCCTGTGTGTGACTCTCTTACTGAGTGTGAGGTACCTGTGCCCCCTGTGTGTGACTCTCTTACTGAGTGTGAGGTACCTGTGCCCCCTGTGTGTGACCCTCTTACTGAGTGTGAGGTACCTGTGCCCCCTGTGTGTGACCCTCTTACTGAGAGGGTGGTACCTGTGCCCCCTGTGTGTGACCCTCTTACTGAGTGTGAGGTACCTGTGCCCCCTGTGTGTGACCCTCTTACTGAGCGTGAGGTACCTGTGCCCCCTGTGTGTGACCCTCTTACTGAGTGTGAGGTACCTGTGCCCCCTGTGTGACCCTCTTACTGAGCGTGAGGTATCTGTGCCCCCTGTGTGTGACCCTCTTACTGAGTGTGAGGTACCTGTGCCCCCTGTGTGTGACCCTCTTACTGAGTGTGAGGTACCTGTGCCCCCTGTGTGTGACCCTCTTACTGAGTGTGAGGGTACCTGTGCCCCCTGTGTGTGCCTCTTACTGAGTGTGAGGTACCTGTGCCCCCTGTGTGTGCCTCTTACTGAGCGTGAGGTACCTGTGCCCCCTGTGTGTGACCCTCTTACTGAGCGTGAGGTACCTGTGCCCCCTGTGTGTGACCCTCTTACTGAGCGTGAGGTACCTGTGCCCCCTGTGTGTGACCCTCTTACTGAGTGTGAGGTACCTGTTCCTCCTGTGTGTGACCCTCTTACTGAGTGTGAGGTACCTGTGCCCCCTGTGTGTGACCCTCTTACTGAGAGGGAGGTACCTGTGCCCCCTGTGTGTGCCTCTTACTGAGAGGGAGGTACCTGTGCCCCCTGTGTGTGACCCTCTTACTGAGCGTGAGGTACCTGTGCCCCCTGTGTGTGACCCTCTTACTGAGTGTGAGGTACCTGTGCCCCCTGTCTGTGACCCTCTTACTGAGCGTGAGGTTCCTGCGCCCCCTGTGTGTGACCCTCTTACTGAGCGTGAGGTACCTGTGCCCCCTGTGTGTGACCCTCTTACTGAGTGTGAGGTACCTCTGCCCCCTGTGTGTGACCCCTCTTACTGAGCGTGAGGTACCTCTGCCCCCTGTGTGTGACCCTCTTACTGAGCGTGAGGTGCCTGTGCCCCCTGTGTGTGACCCTCTTACTGAGAGGGAGGTACCTGTGCCCCCTGTGTGTGACCCTCTTACTGAGCGTGAGGTACCTGTGCCCCCTGTGTGTGACCCTCTTACTGAGTGTGAGGTACCTGTGCCCCCTGTGTGTGACCCTCTTACTGAGTGTGAGGTACCTGTGCCCCCTGTGTGTGACCCTCTTACTGAGAGTGAGGTACCTGTGCCCCCTGTGTGTGACCCTCTTACTGAGCGTGAGGTACCTGTGACCCTCTTACTGAGTGTGAGGTACCTGTGCCCCCTGTGTGTGACCCTCTTACTGAGTGTGAGGTACCTGTGCCCCCTGTGTGTGACCCTCTTACTGAGAGTGAGGTACCTGTGCCCCCTGTGTGTGCCTCTTACTGAGTGTGAGGAACCTGTGCCCCCTGTGTGTGACCCTCTTACTGAGTGTGAGGTACCTGTGCCCCCTGTGTGTGACCCTCTTACTGAGTGTGAGGTACCTGTGCCCCCTGTGTGTGCCTCTTACTGAGTGTGAGGTACCTGTGCCCCCTGTGTGTGCCTCTTACTGAGAGTGAGGTACCTGTGCCCCCTGTGTGTGCCTCTTACTGAGAGTGAGGTACCTGTGCCCCCTGTGTGTGACCCTCTTACTGAGTGTGAGGTACCTGTGCCCCCTGTGTGTGACCCTCTTACTGAGTGTGAGGTACCTGTGCCCCCTGTGTGTGACCCTCTTACTGAGTGTGAGGTACCTGTGCCCCTTGTGTGTGACCCTCTTACTGAATGTGAGGTACCTGTGCCCCCTGTGTGTGACCCTCTTACTGAGTGTGAGGTACCTGTGCCCCCTGTGTGTGCCTCTTACTGAGCGTGAGGTACCCGTGCCCCCTGTGTGTGACCCTCTTACTGAGTGTGAGGTACCTGTGCCCCCTGTGTGTGACCCTCTTACTTAGTGTGAGGTACCTGTGCCCCCTGTGTGTGACCCTCTTACTGAGTGTGAGGTACCTGTGCCCCCTGTGTGTGACCCTCTTACTGAGTGTGAGGTACCTGTGCCCCCTGTGTGTGACCCTCTTACTGAGTGTGAGGTACCTCTGCCCCCTGTGTGTGACCCTCTTACTGAGCGTGAGGTACCTGTGCCCCCTGTGTGTGCCTCTTACTGAGTGTGAGGTACCTGTGCCCCCTGTGTGTGCCTCTTACTGAGCGTGAGGTACCTGTGCCCCCTGTGTGTGACCCTCTTACTGAGCGTGAGGTACCTGTGCCCCCTGTGTGTGACCCTCTTACTGAGCGTGAGGTACCTGTGCCCCCTGTGTGTGACCCTCTTACTGAGTGTGAGGTACCTGTTCCTCCTGTGTGTGACCCTCTTACTGAGTGTGAGGTACCTGTGCCCCCTGTGTGTGACCCTCTTACTGAGAGGGAGGTACCTGTGCCCCCTGTGTGTGCCTCTTACTGAGAGGGAGGTACCTGTGCCCCCTGTGTGTGACCCTCTTACTGAGCGTGAGGTACCTGTGCCCCCTGTGTGTGACCCTCTTACTGAGTGTGAGGTACCTGTGCCCCCTGTCTGTGACCCTCTTACTGAGCGTGAGGTTCCTGCGCCCCCTGTGTGTGACCCTCTTACTGAGCGTGAGGTACCTGTGCCCCCTGTGTGTGACCCTCTTACTGAGTGTGAGGTACCTCTGCCCCCTGTGTGTGACCCTCTTACTGAGTGTGAGGTACCTCTGCCCCCTGTGTGTGACCCTCTTACTGAGCGTGAGGTGCCTGTGCCCCCTGTGTGTGACCCTCTTACTGAGAGGGAGGTACCTGTGCCCCCTGTGTGTGACCCTCTTACTGAGCGTGAGGTACCTGTGCCCCCTGTGTGTGACCCTCTTACTGAGTGTGAGGTACCTGTGCCCCCTGTGTGTGACCCTCTTACTGAGTGTGAGGTACCTGTGCCCCCTGTGTGTGACCCTCTTACTGAGAGTGAGGTACCTGTGCCCCCTGTGTGTGACCCTCTTACTGAGCGTGAGGTACCTGTGACCCTCTTACTGAGTGTGAGGTACCTGTGCCCCCTGTGTGTGACCCTCTTACTGAGTGTGAGGTACCTGTGCCCCCTGTGTGTGACCCTCTTACTGAGAGTGAGGTACCTGTGCCCCCTGTGTGTGCCTCTTACTGAGTGTGAGGAACCTGTGCCCCCTGTGTGTGACCCTCTTACTGAGTGTGAGGTACCTGTGCCCCCTGTGTGTGACCCTCTTACTGAGTGTGAGGTACCTGTGCCCCCTGTGTGTGCCTCTTACTGAGTGTGAGGTACCTGTGCCCCCTGTGTGTGCCTCTTACTGAGAGTGAGGTACCTGTGCCCCCTGTGTGTGCCTCTTACTGAGAGTGAGGTACCTGTGCCCCCTGTGTGTGACCCTCTTACTGAGTGTGAGGTACCTGTGCCCCCTGTGTGTGACCCTCTTACTGAGTGTGAGGTACCTGTGCCCCCTGTGTGTGACCCTCTTACTGAGTGTGAGGTACCTGTGCCCCTTGTGTGTGACCCTCTTACTGAATGTGAGGTACCTGTGCCCCCTGTGTGTGACCCTCTTACTGAGTGTGAGGTACCTGTGCCCCCTGTGTGTGCCTCTTACTGAGCGTGAGGTACCCGTGCCCCCTGTGTGTGACCCTCTTACTGAGTGTGAGGTACCTGTGCCCCCTGTGTGTGACCCTCTTACTTAGTGTGAGGTACCTGTGCCCCCTGTGTGTGACCCTCTTACTGAGTGTGAGGTACCTGTGCCCCCTGTGTGTGACCCTCTTACTGAGTGTGAGGTACCTGTGCCCCCTGTGTGTGACCCTCTTACTGAGTGTGAGGTACCTGTGCCCCCTGTGTGTGACCCTCTTACTGAGTGTGAGGTACCTGTGCCCCCTGTGTGTGACCCTCTTACTGAGTGTGAGGTACCTGTGCCCCCTGTGTGTGACCCTCTTACTGAGCGTGAGGTACCTGTGACCCTCTTACTGAGAGGGAGGTACCGTACCTGTGCCCCCTGTGTGTGACCCTCTTACTGAGTGTGAGGTACCTGTGCCCCCTGTGTGTGACCCTCTTACTGAGAGTGAGGTACCTGTGCCCCCTGTGTGTGCCTCTTACTGAGTGTGAGGTACCTGTGCCCCCTGTGTGTGACCCTCTTACTGAGTGTGAGGTACCTGTGCCCCCTGTGTGTGACCCTCTTACTGAGTGTGAGGTACCTGTGCCCCCTGTGTGTGCCTCTTACTGAGAGTGAGGTACCTGTGCCCCCTGTGTGTGCCTCTTACTGAGAGTGAGGTACCTGTGCCCCGTGTGTGCCTCTTACTGAGCGTGAGGTACCTGTGCCCCCTGTGTGTGACCCTCTTACTGAGTGTGAGGTACCTGTGCCCCCTGTGTGTGACCCTCTTACTGAGTGTGAGGTACCTGTGCCCCCTGTGTGTGACCCTCTTACTGAGTGTGAGGTACCTGTGCCCCCTGTGTGTGACCCTCTTACTGAGTGTGAGGTACCTGTGCCCCCTGTGTGTGACCCTCTTACTGAATGTGAGGTACCTGTGCCCCCTGTGTGTGACCCTCTTACTGAGTGTGAGGTACCTGTGCCCCCTGTGTGTGCCTCTTACTGAGCGTGAGGTACCTGTGCCCCCTGTGTGTGACCCTCTTACTGAGTTTGAGGTACCTGTGCCCCCTGTGTGTGACCCTCTTACTGAGTGTGAGGTACCTGTGCCCCCTGTGTGTGACCCTCTTACTGAGTGTGAGGTACCTGTGCCCCCTGTGTGTGACCCTCTTACTGAGTGTGAGGTACCTGTGCCCCCTGTGTGTGACCCTCTTACTGAGTGTGAGGTACCTGTGCCCCCTGTGTGTGACCCTCTTACTGAGTGTGAGGTACCTGTGCCCCCTGTGTGTGACCCTCTTACTGAGTGTGAGGTACCTGTGCCCCCTGTGTGTGACCCTCTTACTGAGCGTGAGGTACCTGTGACCCTCTTACTGAGAGGGAGGTACCTGTGCCCCCTGTGTGTGACCCTCTTACTGAGTGTGAGGTACCTGTGCCCCCTGTGTGTGACCCTCTTACTGAGAGTGAGGTACCTGTGCCCCCTGTGTGTGCCTCTTACTGAGTGTGAGGTACCTGTGCCCCCTTGTGTGACCCTCTTACTGAGTGTGAGGTACCTGTGCCCCCTGTGTGTGACCCTCTTACTGAGTGTGAGGTACCTGTGCCCCCTGTGTGTGACCCTCTTACTGAGTGTGAGGTACCTGTGCCCCCTGTGTGTGCCTCTTACTGAGAGTGAGGTACCTGTGCCCCCTGTGTGTGCCTCTTACTGAGAGTGAGGTACCTGTGCCCCCTGTGTGTGACCCTCTTACTGAGTGTGAGGTACCTGTGCCCCCTGTGTGTGACCCTCTTACTGAGTGTGAGGGTACCTGTGCCCCCTGTGTGTGACCCTCTTACTGAGTGTGAGGTACCTGTGCCCCCTGTGTGTGACCCTCTTACTGAGTGTGAGGTACCTGTGCCCCCTGTGTGTGACCCTCTTACTGAGTGTGAGGTACCTGTGCCCCCTGTGTGTGACCCTCTTACTGAATGTGAGGTACCTGTGCCCCCTGTGTGTGACCCTCTTACTGAGTGTGAGGTACCTGTGCCCCCTGTGTGTGCCTCTTACTGAGCGTGAGGTACCTGTGCCCCCTGTGTGTGACCCTCTTACTGAGTGTGAGGTACCTGTGCCCCCTGTGTGTGACCCTCTTACTGAGTGTGAGGTACCTGTGCCCCCTGTGTGTGACCCTCTTACTGAGCGTGAGGTACCTGTGCCCCCTGTGTGTGACCCTCTTACTGAGCGTGAGGTACCTGTGCCCCCTGTGTGTGACCCTCTTACTGAGCGTGAGGTACCTGTGCCCCCTGTGTGTGACCCTCTTACTGAGCGTGAGGTACCTGTGCCCCCTGTGTGTGACCCTCTTACTGAGCGTGAGGTACCTGTGCCCCCTGTGTGTGACCCTCTTACTGAGCGTGAGGTACCTGTGCCCCCTGTGTGTGCCTCTTACTGAGTGTGAGGTACCTGTGCCCCCTGTGTGTGACCCTCTTACTGAGTGTGAGGTACCTGTGCCCCCTTGTTATATGTAAATAACCAGCAGATTGTGTTAGTAATGAGGATTATTTTACTGATGGCTGCACACTGTTGTTTTACCTGTGTATTTGCACCGTGTAGCTCTCTCTTCTGTAGCCTCTCATCAGCTGCCTTCTCTTGTTGCAGATCCATCTTTTCTGACTCCACATCCAGAAACCTCTTCTGCTTCCTGTGCTTGAACCTGTCTTTTGCGTTTGTAGAGCTGTTCTATGGCATCTGGAGCAACAGGTGAGGAACTGAGCTAGAAGTAATATGTCCATCTAGATCCGCAGCCTGCCAGCCACATGTAGTCACACAGGGCCGGCACAATGTGCTGTTTAGTAGCCCAGAGGCTGATAGAGAGACCGCAGAGCCCTCATGTTATACTTATTAATGCTTCTTATTGTGCCGGACAGAGGTGCTCACAGCTCCTGCAGCTCCTGCAACCCGCAGCTCCTGTAACCCGTGTACATCAGTCTTAGTGTTTTACCCTCATGTCTAGTGTAGGCGCTCACTGCTCCTGTAACCCTTGTACATCAGTCTTAGTGTTTTACCCTCATGTCTAGTGTAGGCGCTCACTGCTCCTGTAACCCGTGTACATCAGTCTTAGTGTTTTACCCTCATGTCTAGTGTAGGCGCTCACTGCTCCTGTAACCCTTGTACATCAGTCTTAGTGTTTTACCCTCATGTCTAGTGTAGGCGCTCACTGCTCCTGTAACCCGTGTACATCAGTCTTAGTGTTTTACCCTCATGTCTAGTGTAGGCGCTCACTGCTCCTGTAACCCGTGTACATCAGTCTTAGTGTTTTACCCTCATGTCTAGTGTAGGCGCTCACTGCTCCTGTAACCGTGTACATCAGTCTTAGTGTTTTACCCTCATGTCTAGTGTAGGCGCTCACTGCTCCTGTAACCGTGTACATCAGTCTTAGTGTTTTACCCTCATGTCTAGTGTAGGCGCTCACTGCTCCTGTAACCCGTGTACATCAGTCTTAGTGTTTTACCCTCATGTCTAGTGTAGGCGCTCACTGCTCCTGTAACCGTGTACATCAGTCTTAGTGTTTTACCCTCATGTCTAGTGTAGGCGCTCACTGCTCCTGTAACCCTTGTACATCAGTCTTAGTGTTTTACCCTCATGTCTAGTGTAGGCGCTCACTGCTCCTGTAACCCGTGTACATCAGTCTTAGTGTTTTACCCTCATGTCTAGTGTAGGCGCTCACTGCTCCTGTAACCGTGTACATCAGTCTTAGTGTTTTACCCTCATGTCTAGTGTAGGCGCTCACTGCTCCTGTAACCGTGTACATCAGTCTTAGTGTTTTACCCTCATGTCTAGTGTAGGCGCTCACTGCTCCTGTAACCGTGTACATCAGTCTTAGTGTTTTACCCTCATGTCTAGTGTAGGCGCTCACTGCTCCTGTAACCGTGTACATCAGTCTTAGTGTTTTACCCTCATGTCTAGTGTAGGCGCTCACTGCTCCTGTAACCGTGTACATCAGTCTTAGTGTTTTACCCTCATGTCTAGTGTAGGCGCTCACTGCTCCTGTAACCGTGTACATCAGTCTTAGTGTTTTACCCTCATGTCTAGTGTAGGCGCTCACTGCTCCTGTAACCGTGTACATCAGTCTTAGTGTTTTACCCTCATGTCTAGTGTAGGCGCTCACTGCTCCTGTAACCGTGTACATCAGTCTTAGTGTTTTACCCTCATGTCTAGTGTAGGCGCTCACTGCTCCTGTAACCCGTGTACATCAGTCTTAGTGTTTTACCCTCATGTCTAGTGTAGGCGCTCACTGCTCCTGTAACAGTGTACATCAGTCTTAGTGTTTTACCCTCATGTCTAGTGTAGGCGCTCACCGCTCCTGTAACCCGTGTACATCAGTCTTAGTGTTTTACCCTCATGTCTAGTGTAGGCTGTAACCCGTGTACATCAGTCTTAGTGTTTTACCCTCATGTCTAGTGTAGGCGCTCACCGCTCCTGCAACCCGTGTACATCAGTCTTAGTGTTTTACCCTCATGTCTAGTGTAGGCGCTCACTGCTCCTGTAACCGTGTACATCAGTCTTAGTGTTTTACCCTCATGTCTAGTGTAGGCGCTCACTGCTCCTGTAACCCTTGTACATCAGTCTTAGTGTTTTACTCTTATGTCTAGTGTAGGCGCTCACTGCTCCTGTAACCGTGTACATCAGTCTTAGTGTTTTACCCTCATGTCTAGTGTAGGCGCTCACTGCTCCTGTAACCGTGTACATCAGTCTTACTGTTTTACCCTCATGTCTAGTGTAGCGTCAGATGTATGTGACAAGTTACGTGTTCATATAACAAATATCACATTACAGTCACCTACAGCTTTGTATGTAAATATGAAACCTATTGATGTAATAGAGACAAACACACAATTGTGCATCAAATTATACGTATGTCACCGGGTTTTCACATCAGTATTTATTGCTCTGTCAGTGACATTGCAGGATTACATGTGGGGCCTTGTGAGCGCTGCTAGTACAGACTACATTATTTGTCTGATACAGGGGTAAATCTGCATTAAATAGTTCAGCGCTCTTCATTCTGTGCAGGACTACAGGATAGATGTGCTGTGTGTCTGCACCTTGTGAGCGCTGCTAGTACAGACTACTTTATCTGATACAGGGGTAAATCTGCACTAAATAGTGCAGCGCTCTTCATTCTGTGCAGGACTACAGGATAGATGTGCTGTGTGTCTGCACCTAGTGAGCGCTGCTAGTACAGACTACTTTATCTGATACAGGGGTAAATCTGCACTAAATAGTGCAGCGCTCTTCATTCTGTGCAGGACTACAGGATAGATGTGCTGTGTGTCTGCACCTAGTGAGCGCTGCTAGTACAGACTACATTATTTATCTGATACAGGGGTAAGTCTGCACTAAATAGTGCAGCGCTCTTCATTCTGTGCAGGACTACAGGATAGATGTGCTGTGTGTCTGCACCTTGTGAGCGCTGCTAGTACAGACTACTTTATCTGATACAGGGGTAAATATGCCCTAAATAGTGCAGCGCTCTTCATTCTGTGCAGGACTACAGGATAGATGTGCTGTGTGTCTGCACCTAGTGAGCGCTGCTAGTACAGACTACATTATTTGTCTGATACAGGGGTAAATCTGCCCTAAATAGTGCAGCGCTCTTCATTCTGTGCAGGACTACAGGATAGATGTGCTGTGTGCCTGCACCTAGTGAGCGCTGCTAGTACAGACTACTTTATTTATCTGATACAGGGGTAAATCTGCCCTAAATAGTGCAGCGCTCTTCATTCTGTGCAGGACTACAGGATAGATGTGCTGTGTGTCTGCACCTAGTGAGCGCTGCTAGTACAGACTACTTTATCTGATACAGGGGTAAATCTGCACTAAATAGTGCAGCGCTCTTCATTCTGTGCAGGACTACAGGATAGATGTGCTGTGTGTCTGCACCTAGTGAGCGCTGCTAGTACAGACTACATTATTTGTCTGATACAGGGGTAAATCTGCCCTAAATAGTGCAGCGCTCTTCATTCTGTGCAGGACTACAGGATAGATGTGCTGTGTGTCTGCACCTAGTGAGCGCTGCTAGTACATACTACTTTATTTGTCTGATACAGGGGTAAATATGCACTAAATAGTGCAGCGCTCTTCATTCTGTGCAGGACTACAGGATAGATGTGCTGTGTGTCTGCACCTAGTGAGCGCTGCTAGTACAGACTACTTTATTTATCTGATACAGGGGTAAATCTGCATTAAATAGTGCAGCGCTCTTCATTCTGTGCAGGACTACAGGATAGATGTGCTGTGTGTCTGCACCTAGTGAGCGCTGCTAGTACAGACTACTTTATCTGATACAGGGGTAAGTCTGCACTAAATAGTGCAGCGCTCTTCATTCTGTGCAGGACTACAGGATAGATGTGCTGTGTGTCTGCACCTAGTGAGCGCTGCTAGTACAGACTACATTATTTATCTGATACAGGGGTAAATATGCACTAAATAGTGCAGCGCTCTTCATTCTGTGCAGGACTACAGGATAGATGTGCTGTGTGTCTGCACCTTGTGAGCGCTGCTAGTACAGACTACTTTATTTATCTGATACAGGGGTAAGTCTGCACTAAATAGTGCAGCGCTCTTCATTCTGTGCAGGACTACAGGATAGATGTGCTGTGTGTCTGCACCTAGTGAGCGCTGCTAGTACAGACTACTTTATCTGATACAGGGGTAAGTCTGCACTAAATAGTGCAGCGCTCTTCATTCTGTGCAGGACTACAGGATAGATGTGCTGTGTGTCTGCACCTAGTGAGCGCTGCTAGTACAGACTACATTATTTATCTGATACAGGGGTAAATCTGCACTAAATAGTGCAGCGCTCTTCATTCTGTGCAGGACTACAGGATAGATGTGCTGTGTGTCTGCACCTTGTGAGCGCTGCTAGTACAGACTACTTTATTTATCTGATACAGGGGTAAGTCTGCACTAAATAGTGCAGCGCTCTTCATTCTGTGCAGGACTACAAGATAGATGTGCTGTGTGTCTGCACCTAGTGAGCGCTGCTAGTACAGACTACTTTATCTGATACAGGGGTAAGTCTGTTCTAAATAGTGCAGCGCTCTTCATTCTGTGCAGGACTACAGGATAGATGTGCTGTGTGTCTGCACCTAGTGAGCGCTGCTAGTACAGACTACTTTATTTATCTGATACAGGGGTAAATCTGCACTAAATAGTGCAGCGCTCTTCATTCTGTGCAGGACTACAGGATAGATGTGCTGTGTGTCTGCACCTAGTGAGCGCTGCTAGTACTGACTACTTTATTTATCTGATACAGGGGTAAATCTGCACTAAATAGTGCAGCGCTCTTCATTCTGTGCAGGACTACAGGATAGATGTGCTGTGTGTCTGCACCTAGTGAGCGCTGCTAGTACAGACTACATTATTTATCTGATACAGGGGTAAGTCTGCACTAAATAGTGCAGCGCTCTTCATTCTGTGCAGGACTACAGGATAGATGTGCTGTGTGTCTGCACCTAGTGAGCGCTGCTAGTACAGACTACATTATTTATCTGATACAGGGGTAAGTCTGCATTAAATAGTGCAGCGCTCTTCATTCTGTGCAGGACTACAGGATAGATGTGCTGTGTGTCTGCACCTAGTGAGCGCTGCTAGTACAGACTACTTTATCTGATACAGGGGTAAATCTGCACTAAATAGTGCAGCGCTCTTCATTCTGTGCAGGACTACAGGATAGATGTGCTGTGTGTCTGCACCTTGTGAGCGCTGCTAGTACAGACTATATTATTTGTCTGATACAGGGGTAAATATGCCCTAAATAGTGCAGCGCTCTTCATTCTGTGCAGGACTACAGGATAGATGTGCTGTGTGTCTGCACCTAGTGAGCGCTGCTAGTACAGACTACTTTATCTGATACAGGGGTAAATCTGCACTAAATAGTGCAGCGCTCTTCATTCTGTGCAGGACTACAGGATAGATGTGCTGTGTGTCTGCACCTTGTGAGCGCTGCTAGTACAGACTATATTATTTGTCTGATACAGGGGTAAATATGCCCTAAATAGTGCAGCGCTCTTCATTCTGTGCAGGACTACAGGATAGATGTGCTGTGTGTCTGCACCTAGTGAGCGCTGCTAGTACAGACTACTTTATTTATCTGATACAGGGGTAAATCTGCACTAAATAGTGCAGCGCTCTTCATTCTGTGCAGGACTACAGGATAGATGTGCTGTGTGTCTGCACCTAGTGAGCGCTGCTAGTACAGACTACATTATTTGTCTGATACAGGGGTAAGTTTGCACTAAATAGTGCAGCGCTCTTCATTCTGTGCAGGACTACAGGATAGATGTGCTGTGTGTCTGCACCTAGTGAGCGCTGCTAGTACAGACTACATTATTTGTCTGATACAGGGGTAAATCTGCACTAAATAGTGCAGCGCTCTTCATTCTGTGCAGGACTACAGGATAGATGTGCTGTGTGTCTGCACCTTGTGAGCGCTGCTAGTACAGACTACTTTATCTGATACAGGGGTAAGTCTGCACTAAATAGTGCAGCGCTCTTCATTCTGTGCAGGACTACAGGATAGATGTGCTGTGTGTCTGCACCTAGTGAGCGCTGCTAGTACATACTACATTATTTGTCTGATACAGGGGTAAGTCTGTTCTAAATAGTGCAGCGCTCTTCATTCTGTGCAGGACTACAGGATAGATGTGCTGTGTGTCTGCACCTTGTGAGCGCTGCTAGTACAGACTACATTATTTGTCTGATACAGGGGTAAGTCTGTTCTAAATAGTGCAGCGCTCTTCATTCTGTGCAGGACTACAGGATAGATGTGCTGTGTGTCTGCACCTAGTGAGCGCTGCTAGTACAGACTACATTATTTGTCTGATACAGGGGTAAGTCTGTTCTAAATAGTGCAGCGCTCTTCATTCTGTGCAGGACTACAGGATAGATGTGCTGTGTGTCTGCACCTTGTGAGCGCTGCTAGTACAGACTATATTATTTGTCTGATACAGGGGTAAATCTGCACTAAATAGTGCAGCGCTCTTCATTCTGTGCAGGACTACAGGATAGATGTGCTGTGTGTCTGCACCTAGTGAGCGCTGCTAGTACAGACTACATTATTTGTCTGATACAGGGGTAAATATGCACTAAATAGTGCAGCGCTCTTCATTCTGTGCAGGACTACAGGATAGATGTGCTGTGTGTCTGCACCTTGTGAGCGCTGCTAGTACAGACTATATTATTTGTCTGATGCAGGGGTAAGTTTGCACTAAATAGTGCAGCGCTCTTCATTCTGTGCAGGACTACAGGATAGATGTGCTGTGTGCCTGCACCTAGTGAGCGCTGCTAGTACAGACTACATTATTTGTCTGATACAGGGGTAAGTCTGCACTAAATAGTGCAGCGCTCTTCATTCTGTGCAGGACTACAGGATAGATGTGCTGTGTGTCTGCACCTAGTGAGCGCTGCTAGTACAGACTACTTTATCTGATACAGGGGTAAATCTGCACTAAATAGTGCAGCGCTCTTCATTCTGTGCAGGACTACAGGATAGATGTGCTGTGTGCCTGCA
Organism: Bombina bombina; assembly: GCF_027579735.1. Taxonomy (NCBI): domain Eukaryota; kingdom Metazoa; phylum Chordata; class Amphibia; order Anura; family Bombinatoridae; genus Bombina; species Bombina bombina. The sequence goes on from NW_026511442.1 coordinate 293,036, forward strand.
CCTAGTGAGCGCTGCTAGTACAGACTACTTTATTTATCTGATACAGGGGTAAATATGCACTAAATAGTGCAGCGCTCTTCATTCTGTGCAGGACTACAGGATAGATGTGCTGTGTGTCTGCACCTTGTGAGCGCTGCTAGTACAGACTACTTTATTTATCTGATACAGGGGTAAGTCTGCACTAAATAGTGCAGCGCTCTTCATTCTGTGCAGGACTACAGGATAGATGTGCTGTGTGTCTGCACCTTGTGAGCGCTGCTAGTACAGACTACATTATTTGTCTGATACAGGGGTAAGTCTGCACTAAATAGTGCAGCGCTCTTCATTCTGTGCAGGACTACAGAATAGATGTGCTGTGTGTCTGCACCTAGTGAGCGCTGCTAGTACAGACTACATTATTTGTCTGATACAGGGGTAAGTCTGCACTAAATAGTGCAGCGCTCTTCATTCTGTGCAGGACTACAGGATAGATGTGCTGTGTGCCTGCACCTTGTGAGCGCTGCTAGTACAGACTACTTTATTTATCTGATACAGGGGTAAATCTGCACTAAATAGTGCAGCGCTCTTCATTCTGTGCAGGACTACAGGATAGATGTGCTGTGTGTCTGCACCTAGTGAGCGCTGCTAGTACAGACTACTTTATTTATCTGATACAGGGGTAAATATGCACTAAATAGTGCAGCGCTCTTCATTCTGTGCAGGACTACAGAATAGATGTGCTGTGTGTCTGCACCTTGTGAGCGCTGCTAGTACAGACTACTTTATTTATCTGATACAGGGGTAAGTCTGCACTAAATAGTGCAGCGCTCTTCATTCTGTGCAGGACTACAGGATAGATGTGCTGTGTGCCTCACAGTGACGCCCTGCACTTTAATTATCAAGCTCTTGTGTTATTTTTGTAGTTCAGTGAAAAATGATATAGTTGTGATTAGGTGAAAAGGAAAGGATGTACAGCCCAGTTTATGCCGGAAAACATCAGTGGGTCTGGGTCTGTGTCACTGACCCTAAAACAATACTCTGCAGACATCCCTGGGCTAGTACTGCAGCCGTCTGTAGAGTAGAGCATGGAGCTGTGCTCTGTACAGTGAGACTTGTGGTAAACGTGTAGTCACCAAGATGCCCAGTGGGATGCAGCAGCTGGCCAGTAGTGCCGTTTTCTGTATGTCACATGTAGAGTAACTATATTGTGCTGTATCTGGGACGTTAGCACAGGGCCTCTGGGTTCTGTTCCTTTCCCTGTTTGCGTTGTAGAAAGGAGAGTGTGACCGGTTTGGCAGTAGATGCAGGGGACACAATTACTGTGCCCATCCTTACAACGCTCTGACAATAGTCGCATTGTTCTGTTGTTTTTGGCTTCAATAACCTCCTATGAGTCTTTGTTACTGAACCTTTAGCGTTCTGTATAGGGGATATGGTAGTGACTGTGTAGTGCCGGGAAGAAGCAGACAGTGTGCGTGCAGAATATACAGATATCTTGTTGTATTACACAGACTTGAGTGCTTCCCTCATATTTACAATAAGGCCCCTGTGTTACCCTATAGAAGTTCCTCCCTCCCCAGTGGTAGCTGTGGCACATATTAAATAGATGCCCCGTGTTCTGGTCACTCTGTGCCTAAAGCTATAATGACATAGTTCCATTACCTGAGAATAGAGCGTCAGTAACGTAACCTCTTGTCACTTTATCACAATTCTTTTTGCGCTGACGTTCTGCATTAAAGGGAGAGTCAAACACGCAGTATAAGAGGGCTGTTTCTGTATTTCTTTTCCCAAACAAAACGGATGTTGCTATAAAGGGACATTGTACAGTAGATGTTTCTTTGTATAAATGTTTTCTAGATGATCCATTTGTACAGCCCATGGCGGGGGGGTTGTAACTATGTTTAGTTTTGCTTATTTTTTTAATAACATTGCACTGATTTTTAGACTCACAAACAAGTCCCAAAGTTTTACATGTAGACTCCTGGTATTGTAATGGTTCTTTTTATAAGCCGGGGAGGGGCTGCTCTTTCTGCCTTCTCAGCCCCTTGTACTGGGTGTCCCGGTCTAACCTTATCAACAATGCCATTAAGACTTCTCTGATTGGTTAAACTGTTCAGCAGCGCTTTGTTTTTACAAAGCCTGAGGAAGAGGCAGAGAAGGGCCGTTTTTAACACCAATATTGTGGGGGGTTTTGCAATAAAGGATAATTGTGCAGCTGGGATTATACAAGGATCTGTCGGGGGACCAACTACAGACCACTTATATTGTACCCAGAGGGGCTCTTGATTAGTGTCATTTGCTGCAGGTGCTGTACTAGGACTGAATGGGATATTTTGCGCAATGCAGAGCCTTTTTCAGAGCAGTACAAGCTTTGCCAGAATCCAGACGAGCAGCCGTGCATTTAAAGGGACATTCTAGACAAATTACATGCACTATCTAAATCATGAAGGAAAAGAGTGTTTCATGTCCCTTTAAGCACTTGCCCAGAGAGCCTAAGGTGCCTGTATCATCTAATAATGACTCGGGTGATACAAGCCCCACTGGCGCACTAAACAGTTGTAGTATATAAAATACTGGCACTCTGGCAATACCCAAGTATGCTTCACGTGCAGAGAAAAATGCTAACAAGAAACTAGTGATAACTTTATAATTAAAGGGACATAAAACACAATGGTTCTTTCATTATTAAGGTACTACTTGTGATTTTCAGTTTTACTAATTTGTTTTGTTCTCTTCATGTTCAAAAAGATACCTAGGTAGACTAAGGAGCTTCTGGTTGGTGGTTGCACATATAGGCCTCTTGTTGTTGTATCACCTTTTGCTTTAGCTAGCTCCCAGTAGTGCATTGCTGCTGCTGCTTCGACAAAGGATGCCAAGAGAATGAAGCAAATTAGATCATAGAAGTACATTGGAAAGTTGTTTACAAATGGTATTCTCTGTCTGAATTAAGAGCGAAATATTTTAGGTTTCATGTCCCTTTAATACTTTATCATTCGTTTGATTAAATTATTGATATTTTAAAGATTTCCATTTTAATCAGAATATCCCTTTAAGGAGTCTGCGTGTAGGCACTTGTGCATCTGTTTCCTGAGCTTTAGGGCCACTGATAAGTCTGTGTCTAGGGAGCAGTTGTGCACAAACGTTCACTTCCTGTTAGTTTCACAAGCAATTTAATTGGATGTTTAAGAGCAATTAAAGGGACTTGAAAAAAATGTTTCTTTCATGTATTGGGTAGAACTTACAACAGCTTTCCAATTTACTTTTTTTTATTAAATTTGCTTTATTCTTTTAGTATCCTGTTGTTGAAGGTGAAGCAGTGCATTATTGGCAACTAGTTTATCAGGTGAACCAATAACAAGAGGTGTATGTGTTAGCACCAATCAGCTACTGAGCCTAGCTACGTATACTAAAAACCTAGTACAGAATTGCTGCTCTGTCTGAATCATGGCTGTTTGGGTTTCATGTCACTTTAAAGGGATATTACACTGCTCCTATAGTAAAAACAAATGTTAAAGTAAATCTAAAAGAAACAGATTGTGTAAAAAAAACCAACTGACTTGTTTTCTTGCTAAAGGAGCACTTAGAATTTCTCATTGCAGCCACTGCCTCAGAGGGATGAGAGCTGACATTCTGCCTCTACTGAGCATGAGCAAAACAGACACGGTCTCTGTGGCATTATCTGCATAGTAAACCAGCTCATGTTACTCTAGGAGGTTTATGATATTAAGCTATGAATTCCTTTTTTACCGAGGCCCAAGCCAACTTATGTTGTAACAGCAAGTAATGGACCCTGCAGAAATGAAGTTACACATTAAGAAAAAAAGGTCAAATCCTTTAAAATTGCGTCCATCTGGTGAGGCCACGCCGTGATTGGAGGAAGCCGTTTTTTGTCATTGCTGTGTAAGTACAGCAGGAAGAAGCATGCAGGGGGATCGGCGCTCCGGCGTTTCAGGAGAAGAAGGTATTTGTAAAAAAACGGGCACTTTATCATGAAAGTTTACATTCACTTTAAGTATAGGCCACTGCTTAGTGCTTTTTATTACATCAATGTAACAGACGGTTTAACTTCCCTTTTAAGAACTTGGTTACAAATAATTAGTATACAGAAGACCGTTGTAAAACCTTCAGGGTGTAATATAGTGTCATACACCCGCCAAAAAGCAGGTTCATGGTGCCCTCTGCTCTCTGGCCAATCAAAGGCTGCGCTTAAGTGACATGTGATAGTGCTTGTTGGGTCGCTCTTAAACTAATTAGTGCTTTAATTTTTAAAGGACTTAAAGTGAATGTAAATTTTCATGAATTAGTGCCCGGTTTTCAAAAATACTATTAAAAACTTTACTTACCTTTCTCTTGTGCAAAGCTGAATCGGCGATCCCCCGCACACAGCTCCTTTTGTACTTACACAGCAATGACAAAACCGGCTTCCTCCAATCATGGCTTCCTCCCCAGAGCATCCATCTCGTGAGGCCACGCCGTGATTGGAGGAAGACGGTTTTGTCATTGCTGTGTAAGTACAGAGGCGCTGTGGGTGGCGATCGGTGATCCGGCTTTGTTCAAGAGAAAGTTAATGACTGATTACCGGCTAACCTGACTGGGTAGCTCTGCCAACCGATCTCCCAACACCTAGAACCAGCCGCTATGTAGCGGAGAAGAAGTGATTTAGCAGGAGCCCACCCAAATAACTAGACATATTAGCATTCAGGTGAAACAAGAACTGACTTTTTTATTGAGAAACACACACATCTTTTATACACAAAGCTCATCTTGATAAGACACTGGACAATCTCACAATTTTCCTGCCATTCCCGCCCCTTCAGACAGACCGATGCCTCCATAGCAGCCACAGTCCCTCAGAATTCCAGTACCCAGGGGTGACGGTTTCGGGGTAATCCTGGTGGAGGGGTGTCATTTTAAAGCTCTCGGTCCCTAGATGCCACAGTCCAAAAATCTGTGTGATTCGTTACTGGGCACCTGAGATACAGTCCGTTGAAGTTTATGGGGGTAGGGGTGTCCAAAACCTCCGGTTCCCAAAGGTGCTGCCCTACAGTATTTCCCCACCTCTTGTCCACCCTAGGGGTTACCAATCCCCAAAAGAGCGGCTCTCTGGGGCAAAGGGCCGCTTGAGTGACCAGGAGTGAAGTTAGCAGGTGTTCTGTGACCGTCCGGGAGTTCCAGGAGCCCGGCCAGCTGGAGAGGGGTTAGGCCGGTGTTCGTTGTGATCGCCGTTGCTCGGAGGAACCCCAAACCGCTGAGAAACAGGGGTAAGGTAGTAGGGGGGTAGGGGTTTAACCCTTGCAGCCCGGTGTCCGTGACAGGTAAGTTTTTGTGAAAATACGCTGCAATGTAAACTTTCATGAATGAAAGTGCCCCTGTTTTTAATAGTATTTTTAAAAACTGGGCACTACTTCGGGGAAGGGTGTTGGTAGTGGGTGGGACCGCTATGCCACTCTTCATGGCAGTGAGTAGGGAGGAAGGGGAAGGATGGAGAGGGGAGATCCTATGTGGGATCTGTGTCTGGAAAGTGATCTGGGAGGGGGATATGGTAATCTAAGGAGGGGCTACACTATGGAAAATAGTTTTATTTTTTTATTTTAATAAAAAAAAATGCTAATAATTTAGAGCAAACTGGTTACTGGCAGACAGCTGCTAGTACCTAAGATGGCAGCAAATAGGTAGAGGAGGGAGGGTTAAAGATCTGTATGGGGGGATCAAGGCGTTGGGGGCTAATGGGGGAATCTTACACTGCAGAACATGTATTTTAAAAAACAAAAAAAAAAAAAAAAACACCTTTATTTTTATACTGGCAGACTTTTTGCCAGTACTTAAGATGGGGTGAACCTTGGGCCGGTGGGGGAGGGAAGAGAGCTGTTTAATAGGGGTCAGGGGGTTGGATGTGTCAGGTGGGAGGCTAAAATTAACCCTCCAAGCTACCTAATTGACCCCTTCACTGCTGGCCATAATTCAAGTGTGGTGTGCAGCTGCATTTAGCGGCCTTCTAATTACCTAAAAGTTACGCCAGAGCCATATAAGTCTGCTATTTCTGAACAAAGAGGACCCCAGAGAAGCTTTTACAACAGTTTGTGCCATAATTGCACAAACTGTTTGTAAATCATTTCAGTGAGAAACCTAAAGTTAGTGAAAATGTTAACGATTTTTTTTTTATTTGATTGCATTTGGCAGTGAAATGGTGGCATGAAATATACCAAAATGGGCCTAGATCAATACTGTTGGTTGTCTACTAAAAAATATATATATACTTGTCAAGGGATATTCAGGGATTCCTGATAGATATCGGTGTTCCAATGTAACTATCGCTAATTTTGAAAAAAATGGTTTTGAAATAGCTATTTTTGCTTATTGCCCTATAACTTGCAAAGAACATGTAAACAACATAATTTATGTAAGAACTTACCTGATAAATTCATTTTTTCATATTGGCAAGAGTCCATGAGCTAGTGACGTATGGGATATACAATCCTACCAGGAGGGGCAAAGTTTCCCAAACCTCAAAATGCCTATAAATACACCCCTCACCACACCCACAATTCAGTTTAATGAATAGCCAAGTAGTGGGGTAATAGAAAAAGGAGTAGAAAGCATCAAAAACGTAACTGGAAATATAATTGTGCTTTATACAAAAAATCATAACCACTATAAACCGGGTGGGTCTCATGGACTCTTGCCAATATGAAAGAAATTAATTCATCAGGTAAGTTCTTACATAAATTATGTTTTCTTTCATGTAATTGGCAAGAGTCAATGAGCTAATGACGTATGGGATAGTAATACCCAAGATGTGGAACTCCACAAAAGAGTCACTAGAGAGGGAGGGATACAAATAAAAACAGCCATTTACCGCTGAAATCCACATCCAAAAAATACGTTTTTCTTATAATTGAAAAGAAAAAACTTAAAACATAAGCAGAGGAATCAAACTTGAAACTGCTGCCTGAACTTTTTTTTACCAAAAACTGCTTCCGAAGAGGCAAACACATCAAAACGGTAGAATTTAGTAAATGTATGCAAAGAAGACCAAGTTGCTGCTTTGCAAATCTGATCAACTGAAGCTTTATTCTTAAAGGCCCACAAAGTAGAGACTGATTTAGTAGAATGAGCTGTGATTCTCTGAGGCGGGGCCTGACTCGACTCCAAATAAGCCTGATGAATCAAAAGCTTTAACCAAGATGCTAAGAAAAAGGCAGAAGCTTTTTTACCTTTCCTAGAACCAGAAAAGACAACAAATAGACTGGAAGTCTTCCTGAATTCTTTAGTAGCTTCAACATAATGTTCCAAAGCTCTTACAACATCCAAAAAATGTAAGGATCTCTCCAAAGAATTCTTAGGATTTGGACACGGAAAAAGAATTCCCTACTAATGTTATTAGAATTCACAACCTTAGGAAGAAATTAAAATGAAGTCCACAAAACTGCCTTATCCTGATGGAAAATCAGAAAAGGAGACTCACAAGAAAGAGCAGATTATTCGGAAACTCTTCTAGCAGAAGAGATATAGCGTAAAGGAACAACACTTTGCAAGAACGTAGTTTAATATCCAAAGAATGCATAGGCTCAAAGGGAGGAGCCTGTAAAGCCTTCAAAACCAAATTAAGACTCCAAGGAGGAGAAATTGATTTAATGAGTCTTGATACGGACCAAAGCCTGTATAAAACAGTGAATATCAGGAAGCTTAGGAATCTTTCTGAGAAATAAAACAGAGCAGAGATTTGTCCCTTCAAGGAACTTGCAGACAAACCTTTATCCAAACCATCCTGAAGAAACTGAAAAATTCTAGGAATTCTAATAGAATGCCAGGAGAATTTATGAGAAGAACACCATGAAATAAGTCTTCCAAACTCGATAATAAATCTTCCTAGAAACAGATTTACGAGCCTGTGACATAGTATTAATCACTGAGTTAGAGAAACCTCTATGACTAAGCACTACGTTCAATTTCCATACCTTCAAATGTAATAATTTGAGATCCTGATGGAAAAACAGAACTTGAGACAGAAGGTCTGGTCTTAAAGGAAGTGGCCAAGGTTGACAACTGGACATCCGGACAAGGTCCGCATACCAAAACCTGTGAGGCCATGCTGGTGCTACCAGAAACACAAATGATTGTTCCATGATGATCTTGGAGATCACTCTTGGAAGAACTAGAGGCGGGAAGATATAAGCAGGTTGGTAAAACCAAGGAACTGCTAACGCATACACTGACTCCGCCTGAGGATCACTGGAACTGGACAAGTACCAGGGAAGTTTCTTGTTTAGATGGGAAGCCATCAGATCTATTTCTGGAAGACCCCACATCTGAACAATCTGAAAAAACACATCTGGATGGAGAGACGACTCCCCCGGATGTAAAGTCTGACGGCTGAGATAATATGCTTCCCAATTGTCTACACCTGGGATATGTACCGCAGAACTTAGACAAGAGCTGGCTTCCGCCCAAGAAAGTATCCGAGATACTTCGTTCATAGCTAGGGGACTGTGAGTCCTACCCTGATGATTGACATATGCCACAGTTGTGATATTGTCTGTCTGAAAATAAATAAATGATTCTCTCTTCAACAGAGGCCAAACCTGAAGAGCCCTGAAAATAGCAAAGAGTTCTAAAATATTAATTGGTAACCTCGCCTCTTAAGGTTTCCAAACTCCTTCTGCTGTCAGAGATCCCCAGACAGCTCCCCAACCTGAAAGACTTGCATCTGTTGTGATTACAGTCCAGGTTGGACCAACAAAAGAGGTCCCTTGAACTATACGAAGGTGGTCTAACTACCAAGTCAGAGAGAGTCGAACGTTGGGATTTAAGGATATTGACTGTGATATCCTTGTATAATCCTTGCACCATTGATTCAGCATACAAAGCTGAAGAGGTCTCATATGAAAATGAGCAATGGGGATTGCGTCCGATGCGGCAGTCATAAAACCTAAAACTTTCATGCACATAGCCACTGAAGGGAATGATCGAGACTTAAGGTTTTGACAAGCTGAAACCAATTTCATTTGTCTCTTGTCTGATCGAGACAGTCATGGGCACTGAATCTATATGGTAACCTAAAAAGGTGACCCTAATCTGAAGAATCAATGAACTTTTTGGTAAATTGATCCTCCAACCATGTCTTTGAAGAAACAAGGCTAGTTTATTCGTGTGAGATTCGGAAGAATGTAAAGACTGAGCTAGTACCAAGATATCGTCCAAATAAGGAAACTCCACAATACCCTGTTCTCTGATTATAGAAAGTAGGGCACAGAGAACTTTTTAGAAAATTCTTGGAGCTGTCGCTAGGCCAAATGGAAGAGCAACAAATTGGTAATGCTTGTCTAGAAAAGGGAGTCTCAGAAACCGATAGTGGTCTGAATGAATTGGAATATGAAGATATGCATCCTCTAAGTCTATCGTGGACATATAATGACATTGCTGAACAAAAGGCAGAATAGTCCTTATAGTTACCATTTTGAAAGTTGGCATTTTCAAATCCAGAACTGACCTGAATTAATTTTCTTTCTTTGGGACAATGAATAGATATGAATAAAACCCCAGACCCTGTTCCTAAAACGGAACTGGTATGATTACCCCTGAAAGCTCCAGATCTGAAACACACTTCAGAAAAGCCTGAGCCTTCACTGGATTTGCTGGGACGTGTGAGAGAAAAAAAATCTTCTCACAGGAAGTCTTACTTTGAATCCTATTCGATACCCTTGAGAGACAATACTCTGAATCCACTGATTTTGGACAGAATCAGACCAAATGTTTTGGAAAAATTTCAATCTGCCCCCCACTAGCTGAGCTGAAATGAGTGCTGCACCTTCATGCAAACTTGGGGGCTGGCTTTGGTTTCTTAAAAGGCTTGGATTTATTCCAACTTGAAGAAGGTTTCCAATTGGAACCAGATTATTTGGGGAAGGATTGGCTTTCTGTTCCTTTTTCTGTCGAAAAGAACGAAAATGATTAGAAGCTTTAGATTTACCCTTAGGTCTTTTATCTTGAGGCAAAAAACTCCCTTCCCACAGTGACGGTTGAAATAATTGAATCCAACTGAGAACCAAAAAAATTGTTACCTTGGAAAGAAAGAGATGGTAATCTAGACTTATATACCATGTCAGCATTCCAATATTTAAGCCACAAAGCTCTTCTAGCTAAAATAGCTAAAGACATAGATTTAACATCAATTTTGATTATATCAAAAATAGCATCACAGATAAAATGATCAGCATGTTGAAGCAAGTGAACAATGCTAGTCACATTAGAATCTGTTTCCTGTTGCTCTAAGCTTTCCAACCAAAAAAGTTGATGCAGCTGCAACATCAGCCATGGATATAGCAGGCCTAAGAATATAGCCAGAAAATAAATAAGCTTTCCTTAGATAAGATTTAAGTTTACTATCTAAAGGGTCCTTAAAGGGACATTAAACCCACATTTTTTCTTTCATGATTTAGAAAGATAATGCAATTTTAAACATCTTTCTAATTTACTTCTATTATCTAATTTGTTTTATTCTCTTGATATTCTTTGCTGAAAAGCATATCTAGATATGCTCAGTAGCTGCTGATTGGTTGTTGCACATAGAAGCCTTGTGTGATTGGCTCACCCATGTGCATTGCTTTTTCATCAACTAAGGATATCTAAAAAATGAAGCAAAATAAATAATAGAAGTAAATTGTAATGTTGTTTAAATTTTTATTCTCTATCTGAATCATGAAAGAAAGATTTTGGGTTTAGTGGTCCTTTAAAATAAGTACTATCTTCCATAGGAATAGTAGTAGTAAGTTTGGCAAGAGTAGAAATAGCCCCATAAACTTTGGGGATTTTTTCCCAAAACTCCAATCTAGCTGCTGGCAAAGGATACAACTTCTTAAACGTAGAAGAATGAATAAAAGAAGAACCAAGCCTATTCCATTCCTTAGAAATCATATCATAAATAGCATCAGGAACTGGAAAAAACCTCTGGAGTAACCACAGGAGGTTTGTAAACAGAATTTAAACGTTTATAATTTTAGTATCAAGAGGACTAGATTCCTCAATATCCAAAGTAACCAACACTTCTTTTAATAATTTACAAATATACTCCATCTTAAATAGATAAGTAGATTTATCAGTGTCAATATCTGAGGTAGGATCTTCTGAATCAGATCCTCATCAGAGGAGGATAATTCAGTATGTTGTCGGTCATTTAAAATTTCATCAATCTTATGAGAAGTTTTAAAAGACCTTTTACGTTTATTAGAAGGCGGAATAGCAGACAAAGCCTTCTGTATCGCATCAGCAATAAAATCTTTAATATTCACAGGGATATCATGTACATTAAATGTTGAAGGAACAACAGGCATTGTACTAGTACTGATGGATACATTCTCTGCATGCAAAAGCTTATTATGACAACTTACATACTATAGCTGGAGATATAATCTCTGCTAATTTACAACAGATACTTAGCTTTGGTAGAACTTATCAGGCAGCAGGGATTCAACAGTGGTTTCTGAGACAGGATCAGATTGAGACATCTTGCAAATGTAAGAGAAAAAAACATATAAATCAAAATGATCAATTTCCTTATATGGCAGTTTCAGGAATGGGAAAAAAATGCAAACGGCATAGCCCTCTGAACATAAAAAAGAGCAAGAGGCATATAGGAAGTGGGGTTTAAATAATTAAATTTTGTGCCAAGAATGACGCACAACACACATTATTTTTTTGGGCGCTAACGACAACCAGAAATGACGAAACTTGCGTCATGACAGACGCAACCTTGTGCAAGGAAACCTGGCGTCAACTAAGACCCCGGAAATGATGAATGTGCGTCACCGAACGTACCTTCGCGCCAAAAATTCTCGCGCCAAGAATGACGCAATAAATATCCGCATTTTGTGACCTCGCGAGCCTAATTTTGACCCCGAAATTTAATGAAAAAGCAGTCAATTTTGAAGAAAAGACTATACCCCAGGTAAAAAAATAACTTCCTAAATATGTTTCCCAATTTGAAACTGATAGTCTGCAAAAGGAAATATACATAAACCTGACTCATGGCAAATATAAGTACAATACATATATTTAAAACTTTATATTAATACATAAAGTGCCAAACCATAGCTGAGGTATCTTAAGTAATAAAAAACATACTTACCAAAAGACACCCATCCACATATAGCAGATAGCCAAACCAGCACTGAAACTGATATCAGTAGAGGTAATGGAATATGAGAGCATATCGTCGATCTGAAAAGGGAGGTAGCAGATGAATCTCTACGACCGATAACAGAGAACCTTTGAAAAGATTTCCTGTGAGGAAAACCATTGCATTCAATAGGTGATACTCCCTTCACATCCCTCTGACAAACACTGTACTCTGAGGGGAATCGGACTTCAAAATGCTGAGAAGCGCATATCAACGTAGAAATCTTAGCACAAACTTACTTCACCACCTCCATAGGAGGCAAAGTTTGTAAAATCTGTGTTGTGGGTGTGGTGAAGGGTGTATTTATAGGCATTTTGAGTTTTGGGAAACTTTGCCCCTCCTGGTAGGATTGTATATCCCATACGTCACTAGCTCATGGACTCTTGCCAATTACATGAAAGAAATTGGTGATTTCTAAACTCAAGACAAAATGTAGAAACTATTTAGCATGGGTGTTCTTTGGTGGTTGTAGATGTGTAATGAAGTCCACAAAACTGCCTTATCCTGATGGAAAATCAGAAAAGGAGACTCACAAGAAAGAGCAGATTATTCGGAAACTCTTCTAGCAGAAGAGATATAGCGTAAAGGAACAACACTTTGCAAGAACGTAGTTTAATATCCAAAGAATGCATAGGCTCAAAGGGAGGAGCCTGTAAAGCCTTCAAAACCAAATTAAGACTCCAAGGAGGAGAAATTGATTTAATGAGTCTTGATACGGACCAAAGCCTGTATAAAACAGTGAATATCAGGAAGCTTAGGAATCTTTCTGAGAAATAAAACAGAGCAGAGATTTGTCCCTTCAAGGAACTTGCAGACAAACCTTTATCCAAACCATCCTGAAGAAACTGAAAAATTCTAGGAATTCTAATAGAATGCCAGGAGAATTTATGAGAAGAACACCATGAAATAAGTCTTCCAAACTCGATAATAAATCTTCCTAGAAACAGATTTACGAGCCTGTGACATAGTATTAATCACTGAGTTAGAGAAACCTCTATGACTAAGCACTACGTTCAATTTCCATACCTTCAAATGTAATAATTTGAGATCCTGATGGAAAAACAGAACTTGAGACAGAAGGTCTGGTCTTAAAGGAAGTGGCCAAGGTTGACAACTGGACATCCGGACAAGGTCCGCATACCAAAACCTGTGAGGCCATGCTGGTGCTACCAGCTACCAAAAACACAAACTATTGTTCCATGATGATCTTGGAGATCACTCTTGGAAGAACTAGAGGCGTGAAGATATAAGCAGGTTGGTAAACCCAAGGAACTGCTAACGCATTCACTGACTCCGCCTGAGGATCACTGGAACTGGACAAGTACCAGGGAAGTTTCTTGTTTAGATGGGAAGCCATCAGATCTATTTCTGGAAGACCCCACATCTGAACAATCTGAAAAAACACATCTGGATGGAGAGACGACTCCCCCGGATGTAAAGTCTGACGGCTGAGATAATATGCTTCCCAATTGTCTACACCTGGGATATGTACCGCAGAACTTAGACAAGAGCTGGCTTCCGCCCAAGAAAGTATCCGAGATACTTCGTTCATAGCTAGGGGACTGTGAGTCCTACCCTGATGATTGACATATGCCACAGTTGTGATATTGTCTGTCTGAAAATAAATAAATGATTCTCTCTTCAACAGAGGCCAAACCTGAAGAGCCCTGAAAATAGCAAAGAGTTCTAAAATATTAATTGGTAACCTCGCCTCTTAAGGTTTCCAAACTCCTTCTGCTGTCAGAGATCCCCAGACAGCTCCCCAACCTGAAAGACTTGCATCTGTTGTGATTACAGTCCAGGTTGGACCAACAAAAGAGGTCCCTTGAACTATACGAAGGTGGTCTAACTACCAAGTCAGAGAGAGTCGAACGTTGGGATTTAAGGATATTGACTGTGATATCCTTGTATAATCCTTGCACCATTGATTCAGCATACAAAGCTGAAGAGGTCTCATATGAAAATGAGCAATGGGGATTGCGTCCGATGCGGCAGTCATAAAACCTAAAACTTTCATGCACATAGCCACTGAAGGGAATGATCGAGACTTAAGGTTTTGACAAGCTGAAACCAATTTCATTTGTCTCTTGTCTGATCGAGACAGTCATGGGCACTGAATCTATATGGTAACCTAAAAAGGTGACCCTAATCTGAAGAATCAATGAACTTTTTGGTAAATTGATCCTCCAACCATGTCTTTGAAGAAACAAGGCTAGTTTATTCGTGTGAGATTCGGAAGAATGTAAAGACTGAGCTAGTACCAAGATATCGTCCAAATAAGGAAACTCCACAATACCCTGTTCTCTGATTATAGAAAGTAGGGCACAGAGAACTTTTTAGAAAATTCTTGGAGCTGTCGCTAGGCCAAATGGAAGAGCAACAAATTGGTAATGCTTGTCTAGAAAAGGGAGTCTCAGAAACCGATAGTGGTCTGAATGAATTGGAATATGAAGATATGCATCCTCTAAGTCTATCGTGGACATATAATGACATTGCTGAACAAAAGGCAGAATAGTCCTTATAGTTACCATTTTGAAAGTTGGCATTTTCAAATCCAGAACTGACCTGAATTAATTTTCTTTCTTTGGGACAATGAATAGATATGAATAAAACCCCAGACCCTGTTCCTAAAACGGAACTGGTATGATTACCCCTGAAAGCTCCAGATCTGAAACACACTTCAGAAAAGCCTGAGCCTTCACTGGATTTGCTGGGACGTGTGAGAGAAAAAAAATCTTCTCACAGGAAGTCTTACTTTGAATCCTATTCGATACCCTTGAGAGACAATACTCTGAATCCACTGATTTTGGACAGAATCAGACCAAATGTTTTGGAAAAATTTCAATCTGCCCCCCACTAGCTGAGCTGAAATGAGTGCTGCACCTTCATGCAAACTTGGGGGCTGGCTTTGGTTTCTTAAAAGGCTTGGATTTATTCCAACTTGAAGAAGGTTTCCAATTGGAACCAGATTATTTGGGGAAGGATTGGCTTTCTGTTCCTTTTTCTGTCGAAAAGAACGAAAATGATTAGAAGCTTTAGATTTACCCTTAGGTCTTTTATCTTGAGGCAAAAAACTCCCTTCCCACAGTGACGGTTGAAATAATTGAATCCAACTGAGAACCAAAAAAATTGTTACCTTGGAAAGAAAGAGATGGTAATCTAGACTTATATACCATGTCAGCATTCCAATATTTAAGCCACAAAGCTCTTCTAGCTAAAATAGCTAAAGACATAGATTTAACATCAATTTTGATTATATCAAAAATAGCATCACAGATAAAATGATCAGCATGTTGAAGCAAGTGAACAATGCTAGTCACATTAGAATCTGTTTCCTGTTGCTCTAAGCTTTCCAACCAAAAAAGTTGATGCAGCTGCAACATCAGCCATGGATATAGCAGGCCTAAGAATATAGCCAGAAAATAAATAAGCTTTCCTTAGATAAGATTTAAGTTTACTATCTAAAGGGTCCTTAAAGGGACATTAAACCCACATTTTTTCTTTCATGATTTAGAAAGATAATGCAATTTTAAACATCTTTCTAATTTACTTCTATTATCTAATTTGTTTTATTCTCTTGATATTCTTTGCTGAAAAGCATATCTAGATATGCTCAGTAGCTGCTGATTGGTTGTTGCACATAGAAGCCTTGTGTGATTGGCTCACCCATGTGCATTGCTTTTTCATCAACTAAGGATATCTAAAAAATGAAGCAAAATAAATAATAGAAGTAAATTGTAATGTTGTTTAAATTTTTATTCTCTATCTGAATCATGAAAGAAAGATTTTGGGTTTAGTGGTCCTTTAAAATAAGTACTATCTTCCATAGGAATAGTAGTAGTAAGTTTGGCAAGAGTAGAAATAGCCCCATAAACTTTGGGGATTTTTTCCCAAAACTCCAATCTAGCTGCTGGCAAAGGATACAACTTCTTAAACGTAGAAGAATGAATAAAAGAAGAACCAAGCCTATTCCATTCCTTAGAAATCATATCATAAATAGCATCAGGAACTGGAAAAACCTCTGGAGTAACCACAGGAGGTTTGTAAACAGAATTTAAACGTTTATAATTTTAGTATCAAGAGGACTAGATTCCTCAATATCCAAAGTAACCAACACTTCTTTTAATAATTTACAAATATACTCCATCTTAAATAGATAAGTAGATTTATCAGTGTCAATATCTGAGGTAGGATCTTCTGAATCAGATCCTCATCAGAGGAGGATAATTCAGTATGTTGTCGGTCATTTAAAATTTCATCAATCTTATGAGAAGTTTTAAAAGACCTTTTACGTTTATTAGAAGGCGGAATAGCAGACAAAGCCTTCTGTATCGCATCAGCAATAAAATCTTTAATATTCACAGGGATATCATGTACATTAAATGTTGAAGGAACAACAGGCATTGTACTAGTACTGATGGATACATTCTCTGCATGCAAAAGCTTATTATGACAACTTACATACTATAGCTGGAGATATAATCTCTGCTAATTTACAACAGATACTTAGCTTTGGTAGAACTTATCAGGCAGCAGGGATTCAACAGTGGTTTCTGAGACAGGATCAGATTGAGACATCTTGCAAATGTAAGAGAAAAAAACATATAAATCAAAATGATCAATTTCCTTATATGGCAGTTTCAGGAATGGGAAAAAAATGCAAACGGCATAGCCCTCTGAACATAAAAAAGAGCAAGAGGCATATAGGAAGTGGGGTTTAAATAATTAAATTTTGTGCCAAGAATGACGCACAACACACATTATTTTTTTGGGCGCTAACGACAACCAGAAATGACGAAACTTGCGTCATGACAGACGCAACCTTGTGCA
The DNA here is from genome assembly GCF_027579735.1 of Bombina bombina. Lineage (NCBI taxonomy): Eukaryota > Metazoa > Chordata > Amphibia > Anura > Bombinatoridae > Bombina > Bombina bombina. The sequence goes on from NW_026511442.1 coordinate 310,020, forward strand.
AGGAAACCTGGCGTCAACTAAGACCCCGGAAATGATGAATGTGCGTCACCGAACGTACCTTCGCGCCAAAAATTCTCGCGCCAAGAATGACGCAATAAATATCCGCATTTTGTGACCTCGCGAGCCTAATTTTGACCCCGAAATTTAATGAAAAAGCAGTCAATTTTGAAGAAAAGACTATACCCCAGGTAAAAAAATAACTTCCTAAATATGTTTCCCAATTTGAAACTGATAGTCTGCAAAAGGAAATATACATAAACCTGACTCATGGCAAATATAAGTACAATACATATATTTAAAACTTTATATTAATACATAAAGTGCCAAACCATAGCTGAGGTATCTTAAGTAATAAAAAACATACTTACCAAAAGACACCCATCCACATATAGCAGATAGCCAAACCAGCACTGAAACTGATATCAGTAGAGGTAATGGAATATGAGAGCATATCGTCGATCTGAAAAGGGAGGTAGCAGATGAATCTCTACGACCGATAACAGAGAACCTTTGAAAAGATTTCCTGTGAGGAAAACCATTGCATTCAATAGGTGATACTCCCTTCACATCCCTCTGACAAACACTGTACTCTGAGGGGAATCGGACTTCAAAATGCTGAGAAGCGCATATCAACGTAGAAATCTTAGCACAAACTTACTTCACCACCTCCATAGGAGGCAAAGTTTGTAAAATCTGTGTTGTGGGTGTGGTGAAGGGTGTATTTATAGGCATTTTGAGTTTTGGGAAACTTTGCCCCTCCTGGTAGGATTGTATATCCCATACGTCACTAGCTCATGGACTCTTGCCAATTACATGAAAGAAATTGGTGATTTCTAAACTCAAGACAAAATGTAGAAACTATTTAGCATGGGTGTTCTTTGGTGGTTGTAGATGTGTAACATATTTTGGGGGGGGGGTCAAAGTTAGAAAAAGTGTGTTTTCCATTTTTCCATCATATTTTATAATTTTTTTAATAGTAAATTACAAGATATGATGAAAATAATGGTATCTTTATAAAGTCCATTTAATGGCTGGAAAAACAGTATATAATATTTGTGGGTACAGTAAATGAGTAAGAGGACAATTACAGCTAAACACAAACACTGCAGAAATATCCCTGGTCCCAAACGGTCAGAAAATTGAAAAATGGTCTGGTCACTAAGGGGTTAACCTGCCGCTCTGTCATACATATGGCACAGCAGGTATTGTCCCTTTTTATGTTTTCACTGATGGGAGTTACACAGTGCTGGTGTTTTGTGTACAGTCCCAGGTAACTTATATATGATGGGAAACACTACCTCTGAATATTGTATGTGTACTAGCGCCCCCCCCCCCCTTCGTTCCCTCCCTGCTAGGCGCTGTTACCCATCGCGATCTTGCCTTTACCCGCAGTTATTTGCGCCTGGTGCTCACCTTTACTCACTGCATATGTCACCTGTTGTTTTTTTATTACAGTCTAGGCCTGATCTCCGATTCCTTCCATATGTTTTTTTATTACAGTCTAGGCCTGATCTCCGATTCCTTCCATATGTTTTTATTACAGTCTGGGCCTGATCTCCGATTCCTTCCATATGTTTTTATTACAGTCTGGGCCTGATCTCCGATTCCTTCCATATGTTTTTATTACAGTCTGGGCCTGATCTCCGATTCCTTCCATATGTTTTTATTACAGTCTGGGCCTGATCTCCGATTCCTTCCATATGTTTTTATTACAGTCTGGGCCTGATCTCTGATTCCTTCCATATGTTTTTATTACAGTCTGGGCCTGATCTCTGATTCCTTCCATATGTTTTTATTACAGTCTGGGCCTGATCTCTGATTCCTTCCATATGTTTTTATTACAGTCTGGGCCTGATCTCTAATAACTTCCATATGTTTTTATTACAGTCTAGGCCTGATCTCCGATTCCTTCCATATGTTTTTATTACAGTCTGGGCCTGATCTCTGATTCCTTCCATATGTTTTTATTACAGTCTAGACCTGATCTCTAATAACTTCCATATGTTTTTAATACAGTCTGGGCCTGATCTCTAATAACTTCCATATGTTTTTATTACAGTCTAGGCCTGATCTCCGATTCCTTCCATATGTTTTTATTACAGTCTAGACCTGATCTCTAATAACTTCCATATGTTTTTAATACAGTCTGGGCCTGATCTCTAATAACTTCCATATGTTTTTATTACAGTCTAGACCTGATCTCTAATAACTTCCATATGTTTTTATTACAGTCTAGACCTGATCTCTAATAACTTCCATATGTTTTTATTACAGTCTGGGCCTGATCTCTAATAACTTCCATATGTTTTTATTACAGTCTGGGCCTGATCTCTAATAACTTCCATATGTTTTTATTACAGTCTGGGCCTGATCTCTAATAACTTCCATATGTTTTTATTGCTGTCTGGGCCTGATCTCTGATTCCTTCCATATGTTTTTATTACAGTCTGGGCCTGATCTCTAATAACTTCCATATGTTTTTATTACAGTCTGGGCCTGATCTCTAATAACTTCCATATGTTTTTATTGCAGTCTGGGCCTGATCTCTGATTCCTTCTATATGTTTTTATTACAGTCTGGGCCTGATCTCTAATAACTTCCATATGTTTTTATTACAGTCTGGGCCTGATCTCTGATTCCTTCCATATGTTTTTATTACAGTCTGGGCCTGATCTCTAATAACTTCCATATGTTTTTATTACAGTCTGGGCCTGATCTCTAATAACTTCCATATGTTTTTATTACAGTCTAGACCTGATCTCTAATAACTTCCATATGTTTTTATTACAGTCTAGACCTGATCTCTAATAACTTCCATATGTTTTTATTACAGTCTAGACCTGATCTCTGATTCCTTCCATATGTTTTTATTACAGTCTGGGCCTGATCTCTAATAACTTCCATATGTTTTTATTACAGTCTGGGCCTGATCTCTAATAACTTCCATATGTTTTTATTACAGTCTGGGCCTGATCTCTAATAACTTCCATATGTTTTTATTACAGTCTGGGCCTGATCTCTAATAACTTCCATATGTTTTTATTACAGTCTGGGCCTTATCTCTAATAACTTCCATATGTTTTTATTACAGTCTGGGCCTGATCTCTAATAACTGCCATATGTTTTTATTACAGTCTGGGCCTGATCTCTGATTCCTTCCATATGTTTTTATTACAGTCTGGGCCTGATCTTTAATAACTGCCATATGTTTTTATTACAGTCTGGGCCTGATCTCTGATTCCTTCCATATGTTTTTATTACAGTCTGGGCCTGATCTCTGATTCCTTCCATATGTTTTTATTACAGTCTGGGCCTGATCTCTGATTCCTTCCATATGTTTTTATTACAGTCTGGGCCTGATCTCTAATAACTTCCATATGTTTTTATTACAGTCTGGGCCTGATCTTTAATAACTTCCATATGTTTTTATTACAGTCTGGGCCTGATCTCTGATTCCTTCCATATGTTTTTATTACAGGCTGGGCCTGATCTCTAATAACTTCCATATGTTTTTATTACAGTCTGGGCCTGATCTCTGATTCCTTCCATATGTTTTTATTACAGTCTAGACCTGATCTCTGATTCCTTCCATATGTTTTTATTACAGTCTGGGCCTGATCTCTAATAACTTCCATATGTTTTTATTACAGTCTGGGCCTGATCTCTGATTCCTTCCATATGTTTTTATTACAGTCTGGGCCTGATCTCTGATTCCTTCCATATGTTTTTATTACAGTCTGGGCCTGATCTCTAATAACTTCCATATGTTTTATTACAGTCTGGGCCTGATCTCTGATTCCTTCCATATGTTTTTATTACAGTCTGGGCCTGATCTCTAATAACTTCCATATGTTTTATTACAGTCTGGGCCTGATCTCTGATTCCTTCCATATGTTTTTATTACAGTCTGAGCCTGATCTCTAATAACTTCCTTATGTTTTTATTACAGTCTGGGCCTGATCTCTAATAACTTCCATATGTTTTTATTACAGTCTGGGCCTGATCTCTAATAACTTCCATATGTTTTTATTACAGTCTGGGCCTGATCTCTAATAACTTCCATATGTTTTTATTACAGTCTGGGCCTGATCTCTAATAACTTCCATATGTTTTTATTACAGTCTGGGCCTGATCTCTGATTCCTTCCATATGTTTTTTGACTGCACGGCGTTGCTAGCCGGACTGGCAGCTTCAGTTATCTCCAGGTGGAAAACCAACGAGGCGTTCTCATATGGGTGAGTTCTCATTTCAACTGGGTATGGTGGGACCAAGTTCTTGTGGGAAGGGTGACTGTGTCTCACTGTTGTAGTCTGTATAATCAGATCAAGGATCCTTACAGTGGCAACAGCATGCGCTGTTTGTATTGGTGAATATGCCCAGCAAGCTCACTCTCTCACTGACACACTGCGGTATAGTGCGCTGCTATCCCAGAGTAGTGTGACTACCCCCAGCAAGCTCACCCTGTAACTGACCCTCAGCTAGATTACGAGTTTTGCGTTATGAGTAAAAAGGATTGTTATGCTTCATAACGCTGCTTTTTCCCTAACGCCGCTATTACAAGTCTTATTGGTATAGCTGTACCGCACACCTTTTTGGCCGTCACGCAATGTCAGTACAGCACTTTTTAAAAAGTCCGTTTTCAATGGGACTTCTATAGCGCCGGTATTACGAGTTTGCCTGGGAAGCCAAAAAGTGAGCGTTACAGTCTAAAATGACAAGATCTGTATCGCCATCTAAAGTCAGTAGTTATGAGTTTTAAGCTACAAAGCTGTAACATAAAACTCATAACTAAACTGTCACAAAGTGCACTAACACCCATAAACTACCTATTACACCCTAAACCGAGGCCCTCCCGCATCGCAAACACTAAAATAAATTTATTAACCCCTATTCCGCCGCTCCCTGACATCGTCGCCACTATAATAAACCTATTAAACCCTAAACCGCCGCCCTCTTGCATCGCAAACACTATTTAATTATTATTAACCCCTAATCTGCCGTCCGCCCACACCGCTACTATAAAAAACCTATTAACCACTAAACCGCAAGCCCCCCACAACGAAATATACTAAAATAAACTATTAACCCCTAAACCTCTGACCTCCCACATCACTAACTCTACATAAATATATTAACTCCTAACCCTAACGTATCCCTAAGCCTAACACCCCCTAACTTAAATATAATTAAAATAAAGCTTAATAAACCTTACAATTATTAACTAAATAATACCTATTTAAAACTAAATACTTACCTGTAAAATAAAACCTAAGCTAGCTACAATATAACTAATAGTTATATTGTAGCTAGCCTAGGTTTTATTTTTATTTCACAGGCAAGTTTGTATTTATTTTAACTAGATACACTAGTTAGTAAATAGTTATTAACTATTTACTAGCTATTTAGCTAAAATAAATACAAATGTACCTGTAAAATAAAACTTAACCTGCCTTAAACTAAAAACTAACATTACAATAAAGTATATTAAATTAATAAAATACAATTTTCTAAATTACAAAAAATAAAAAACAAAATTATCAAAAATAAAAATGAATTACTCCTAATCTATTAGCCCTATCAAAATAAAAAAGCCCCCCCCCCCAAAAAAAAAACCCTAGCCTACAGTAAACTGACAATGGCCCTTAAAAGGGCCTTTTTTAGGGCATTGCCCCGAGGAAATCTGCTCTTTTACCTGTAAAATAAAAATGCAAACAACCCCCCAACAGTAAAACCCACCACCGAACTAACCCCCCCCCAAAAAATCTTAATAAACCTAAGCTAACCATTGCCCTGAAAAGGGCATTTGGATGGGCATTGCCCTTTAAAAGGGCATTTTAGCTCTTTTACATTGTCCAAAACCTTGACCTAAAAAAAAAAAACCCTTAAAAAAAAAAAAAAAACTAACACTAACCCCCGACTATCCACTTAGTTATCGAAGTCCGGACATCCATCCTCATCCAAGAGGAAAGAAGTCTTCATCCAGGAGGCCTCTTCGATCTTCATCCATCCTGCGCGGAGCGGATCCATCTTCAAGACATCTGGCGCGGAGCATCCTCTTCTTACGTTCGTCGCTGGAAAATGAAGGTTCCCTTTAAGTGACGTCATCCAAGATGACGTCCCTTACATTCCTATTGGCTGAAAGATTTCTATTTTCCAGAGACGACCGTAAGAAGAGGATGCTCTGCGCCGGATGTCTTGAAGATGGACCCGCTCCGCGCCGGATGGATGAAGATAGAAGATGCCGTCTGGATGAAGACTTCTTTCCGCTTGGATGAGGACTTAGCCGGCTGGATGAGGATGGATGTCCAGACTTCAATAACTAAGTGGATCGTCGGGAGTTAGTGTTAGGTTTTTTTAAGGATTTTTTGGGTGGGGTTTTTTTAGGTTAGGGTTTTGGGCAATGTAAAAGAGCTAAATGCCCTTTTAAGGGCAATGGTTAGCTTAGGTTTATTTAGATTATTTTTTTTATTTGGGGGGTTTGGTTGTGTGGGTGGTGGGTTTTACTGTTGGGGGGTGTTTGTATTTTATTTTTTACAGGTAAAAGAGCTGATTTCTTTGAGGCAATGCTCCGCAAAAGGTCCTTTTAAGGGCCATTGGTAGTTTATTGTAGGCTAGGGTTTTTTTATTTTGGGGGGGCTTTTTTATTTTGATAGGGCTATTAAATTAGGAGTAATTCGTTTTTATTTTTGATAATTTCGTTTTTTATTTTTTGTAATTTAGTAAATTGTATTTTTTTAATTTATTTTATTGTAATGTTAGGTTTTAGTGTAAGGCAGGTTGGTTTTATTTTACAGGTAAATTTGTATTTATTTTAACTAGGTAGCTAGTAAATAGTTAATGACTATTTACTAACTAGTCTTCCTAGTTAAAATAAATACAAACTTAGCTGTGAAATAAAAATAAAACCTTAGATAGATACAATGTAACTATTAGTTATATTGTAGCTAGCTTAGGTTTTATTTCACAGGTATTTAGTTTTAAATAGGAATTATTTAGGTAAATATTGTCAGGTTTATTTAGCTTTATTTTAATTATATTTAAGTTAGGGGGTGTTAGGGTTATGCTTAGGGTTATGTTAGGTTTAGGGGTTAATATATTTATTTAGTGTTAGTGATTTTGGAGGCCTGATGCTAAGGGGTTAATAACTTTAGTATAGTGGCGGCGACATTGGGGGGCAGATTAGGGGTTAATAACGTAGGTGGCAGCGATGTTAAGGGCAGCAGAATAGGGGTTAATAACTGTGTAGGTGGCGGCGATATCGGGAGCCGCAGATTAGGGGTTAAGTTTTATTTAGGTGGTGGCGATGTTAAGGGGCGGCAGAGTAGGGGCTAATAACATTATGTAGGTTGCTGCAATGTCGGTTTTTATGTTAGGATGTTAGGTTTAAACATAACTTTCTATTTCCCCATAGACCTCAATGGGGCTGCGTTACGGAGCTTTTGTTTCCGCGATCGCAGGTGTTAGGCTTCTTTTTTGCCGGCTCTCCCCATTGATGTCTATGGGGAAATCGTGCACGACCACGTCAAAGCAGCACTTGTTTTCGGTGCAGTATGGAGCTCAACGCCACCATATCGCCTGTACAAGCCTGCTTTTTATAAACTTGTAAAAGCAGCGCTAAAGGGAGGTAAAATAACGCCACTTCTTTTGGTGGTCGTTAATTTCCCTATAGCACTGAAAACTCGTAATCTAGCTGACAGTGCGATATAGTGCGCTGCTATCCCAGAGCTGTGTTACTACCCCCAGCAAGCTCACCCCCTCACTGACACTGTGCGGTATAGTCACTGCTTTCCCAGAGCTGTGTTACTACCCCCAGCAAGCTCACTCCCTCACTGACACTGTGCGGTATAGTCACTGCTTTCCCAGAGCTGTGTGACTACCCTCAGCAAACTCACTCCCTCACTGACACTGTGCGGTATAGTGCGCTGCTATCCCAGAGCTGTGTGACTACCCCCAGCAAGCTCACCCCCTCACTGACACTGTGCGGTATAGTGCGCTGCGATCCCAGAGCTGTGTGACTACCCCCAGCAAGCTCACTCTGTAACTGACGCTGTGCGTTATAGTGCGCTGCTATCCCAGAGCTGTGTGACTACCCCCAGCAAGCTCACCCTGTAACTGACACTGTGCTATAAAGCGCTGCTATCCCAGAACTGTGTGACTATCCACAGCAAGCTCACCCCCTCACTGACACTGTGCGTTATAGTGCGCTGCTATCCCAGAGCTGTGTGACTACCCCCAGCAAGCTCACTCTGTAACTGACACTGTGCTATAAAGCGCTGCTATCCCAGAGCTGTGTGACTATCCCCAGCAAGCTCACCCCCTCACTGACACTGTGCTATAGTGTGCTGCTATCCCTGAGCTGTGTGACTACCCCCAGCAAGCTCACCCTCTCACTGACACTGTGCGGTATAGTGCGCTGCGATCCCAGAGCTGTGTGACTACCCCCAGCAAGCTCACCCTCTCACTGACACTGTGCGGTATAGTGCGCTGCTATCCCTGAGCTGTGTGACTACCCCCAGCAAGCTCACCCCCTCGCTGACACTGTGCTATAGTGCGCTGCTATCCCTGAGCTGTGTGACTACCCCCAGCAAGCTCACCCTCTCACTGACACTGTGCGGTATAGTGCGCTGCTATCCCTGAGCTGTGTGACTACCCCCAGCAAGCTCACCCTCTCACTGACACTGTGCGGTATAGTGCGCTGCTATCCCTGAGCTGTGTGACTACCCCCAGCAAGCTTACCCTCTCACTGACACTGTGCTATAGTGCGCTGCTATCCCAGAGCTGTGTGACTACCCCCAGCAAGCTCACCCCCTCACTGATACTGTGCTTTTTAGTGCACTGCTTTTCCTGAGCTGTGTAACTACCCTAGCAAGCTCACCCTCTCACTAACACTGTGCGGTATAGTGCACTACTTTCTTTCATGTAATTGGCAAGAGTCCATGAGCTAGTGACGTATGGGATATACAATCCTACCAGGAGGGGCAAAGTTTCCCAAACCTGAAAATGCCTATAAATACACCCCTCACCACACCCACAATTCAGTTTTACAAACTTTGCCTCCTATGGAGGTGGTGAAGTAAGATTGTGCTAAGATTTCTTCGTTGATATGCGCTTCTCAGCATTTTTGAAGCCAGATTCCTCTGAGTACAGCGAATGTTAGAGGAATGTGAAGGGAGTAGCACCTATTAAATGCAATGGTCTTCCTAACGGGGATCTATTTCATATGTTGTCTGTTATCGGTTGTAGAGATTCATCTCCTAACGTCTTATTCAGATCTACAATATACTCTCAATTTACCATTACCTCTACTGATAACTGTTCTAATACTGGTTTGGCTATCTGCTATATGTGGATGGGTGTCTTATGGTAAGTATGTTTTTTATTACTTAAGACACCTCAGCTATGGTTTGGCACTTTATGCATTTATATAAAGTTCTAAATATATGTATTGTACTTATATTTGCCATGAGTCAGGTTCATGTATTTCCTTTTGCAGACTGTCAGTTTCATATCTGGGAAATGCATTTTTTTAGGAATTTTTTTTTTTTCTTATCTGGGGTATAGTCTCTTTTTCAATTGACTGTCTTTTAAATTCGCGGGCAGAATAAGGCTTACAAGGGCGCAAAATGCCAAAGTATATTGCGTCATTTTTGGCGCAAAGTTACGTTTGACGCAAATTTGTCATTTCCGGTGTCTTAGTCAACGCTGAGTCCTTTCCCAAGGTTGCGTCTTCTATGACGTGAGTGTGTCATTTCCGGATGTTGTTGGCGGCAAAAAAAAATTTTCTGTTTGTATTGTGCGTCATACTTGGTGCCAAATATTTCATTATTTAAAATCCCATTCCTATATTCCTCTTGCCTTTTTTCTCTATTCAGAGGACTATGCTGTTTTTTCCATTCCTGAAACTGCCATATAAGGAAATTGATAATTTCTTTTACAAGATACGATGAGTCCACATATTTCATCCTTGTGGGATATCGCCTCCTGGTCAGCAGGAAGAGGCAAAGAGCACCACAGCAGAGCTTTATATATAGCTCCTCCCTTCCCTCCACCCCAGTCATTCTCTTTGCCTGTGTTAGTGATAGGAAGAGGTAAAGTGAGGTGTTAGTTTAGTTTCTTCTATCAAGAGTTTATTATTTTTAAAGTAGTGCGACTGAGTGCTACTGTGTGCTAGGGTGTAGCCTAGACCAGATCAGTCTCTTCAGTAAAAAGAGAAGCATTTGGTGGCTTTAAAGCAATGGGAACTGGTGGGACATTATTCTCACTGCGCCTCCCATATCTATTGCTGCCCTTCAGAATATGGTCTTAGCAAATATTAATTAAGGCCCTGTATGTCTCCACAGAGATGTAGGAGGGAGAAGACCTGTTGATCCTGTGGGACCGATCATGCTGTCGCTCAGCATAGAGGTAGGTGTAGCTCTTTTATTTTTCTGGGACAGTACTACCTCAGAAATGGCTGTGTATATATTACCTATATCATAGTGGGGTAATGTACCTTTATTGTAAGGACTCCCCTATTTACTATGTCCCCCTCAGCTGTCTCATAGTAGGTTGTGGCATTGTGGTGGGAGAAAGACACGACTAGGAGCTATATGAGAAGGGACTCCTACTGTGACTGTTACATTTATCTCACTATTTGTGTGATGGTAACGCTGTGCCTGATAATTAGAAGATTTTCAGACAACACGTTTTATGCAGGCACTAGGGCTAAGGAGAGTGGCTTAGAGACGTTTTTATCCGGGCAGGATACCATGTGGGATGTGCCCGATATCAGTGAGACATATAACCTTTGGTTTATTGTATAGATATCAGTGAGACATAGAACCTTTGGTTTATTGTATAGATATCAGTGAGACATATGACCTTTTGGTTTATTGTTTATTTATTGTTGCGGTAACAAAAAATGAACATGCACTTTTTATGTCTTGCTCCGGTGTTCGTTTTGTACAGACTTAGAATGATCTCCCGGTAACCTTTTTTATTATAATATGGTGACCGGGAGACCTTGTATTGTTCGGCCCACGAGGGGCGGGCTTTTACTTTGGCGCCTTTCTTCAGCAGCATTTTCCATCCATGGCTGTCTATGCAGTCTCTTAGATGGGAGTGTCACGCCCACGATGGCCGGGGCTTGGGCCGATTGAGACCGCACTTGCTCTTTGGGAGTCGCATAGAGCAATTTCTGCGGCTGATTGGGGCTCGATGAGCTCTCTGTACTTAAGTGGGTCCGGATAGCACTGCAGATGCTCTCCGTTTCAGTTTCCACTCTGTGTCTTTTCTAATAAAGGGATTACACATTTTAAGCATGTGACAATATTTATACGTTTGTGTCTCAGTCTAAGATCTTTCGTTTCTGTACAAGATCTTTCTATGCGCAAGGATGTCCTATGATGGATACGTGTTGCATGCTTACTTGATAACATACTACAGTTGGCGATTTTTTTTTTTGTACGCCGGCGATGTAAAGCGGGCTGCAGTAAACATTACTGTTTAAAATTTAAAGAGACAGTAACATTTTTTATTTATTCATTTTAGTTGCCATAATTTCTCTGTTTATTGTTTTAGCCATCCTTTGGGGTGTGGATTGGACATGTATGCAGTAAATGAGTTGATTTTATCATTTAAAGAGACGGTAACAGTTATCTGTTAGTCTTTCTTAAAGGATTTTTACGGTTTGCCTGTTTGTTTCATCCATCCTTTATGTTTCAGGATGGAATAAGTCTGCACAACATATGAATTACTTCGTAATTTATTGAAGAAGGAAAAAAAAAAAGAGAGAATTTTTGTTTCTTTTCTGACCCCCTACTACTAGGGAAGTCTGTTGACTCTGATCAACCTCTGCCACAAATTTCTCCTCTGGTGTTTCACAATGATTATGGCCCACATACAGTGTCCTGCGCTTCCTCTGACATTTCATACATCATAGTTTTTTCCTATGTAGAAGTAAACGTTTTCTAGAGGAATTTATTTCAATCAGCATGCTTGATTTAAAAATTGCTATCCCAGATATTTCTTCCCTGTTGCTGAAGAGGAAGATACTTCAGGATTTTCTGATATTGAATTCTCAGCCTCAGATAGAAGAATCTCTTTATTTTGATCCTGAGGTTGTTTTTCCTTTGTCTTAGCTTGTCTACCTCCGTTTGTTACTTAGGAGGTTTTAGCTATCCTGGACGACTCTGTCACTATGGGTGTAACCTAGGGCGTCCGATGGAGAACTACATCCCTTTCATAAAAAGGATGTTTTCCCATGGTCAACCTAGCTAAGAGTTCTACGATACCTTTAGAGGATCGTAAGAATGTAAAGGGTTTTATACCACAAAAACCAAATGTGCGACGGCGTGTGGTCCGTTGTGTTTTCGGTTACTCCTACATCAGAATCTTCCCTGGATAAGGAACCAGGCTCGGATGAAAGCCTGTTCCAGCTTACCGAGCCTCTTGGTTAGAGTCTGTTTCTATAGAAAAGACTTGTTGGGCTCTGGCTTGATGGAAGTTATTCTTTTTGAATTCACTTATTATTTATATGAATAATACATAATTATGTTATCTGCTGTTGAATCAGGCAGGACATGCCCTGATCCGGGACCGGATCGTGTGGAGGGCGATATTCCGTCCTTGCTCAGACTTGGGTTGAGCTGTTTGGGATCCCTGGGAAATAGTTATTAGTGTCCTAGGGAAACAGGTCGGAATTCAAGGAGTTTTTTCTCCTAGTGGTTTCTGTTTTGTCAGGATTATCTGCAGTGCAGTTATTGGGAGAACCGTTCTTGTATTGTGTAAGAGGTCTCTCCTCCCTGAGTGTCTTTGTTTCCATTGCAGTACTGGAACAGGAGCAGGGTGTTTTACTTAAATCTGTTTGTGGTTACTGCAATAAAGGAGGTGGGAATCTTTGGAACTGTCTTAGGCCTTAAGATTCTGAACAGGTTTCTCATAGTTCCTCGCAAGATGGAGACTATTTGTACCATTCCTTGTTCCAGTGGGTCAATTTCTGTTGACAGTGGATTTAAACAAACATTGTTGGTTGGTGGTTTTCAATGTCTGAATGCACCAATATATCTCTAATGCTCCTATTCTTTTTATAAGCCACCATTGGATTCTCTCTAAATTCAATGATTTCTGGGTGGCACTCTCTTATTATACGCCAATTCTTCTTTAGAATACCAGTGACCTTGTTGCTCAACCTATTAAATTGTGTAACAAAAATCATGCGATTAGTTTTTGGTTGCTTGTTTATCTTATCTGTTCCCTCCAAAATCGTATCTAATTGTTTAGAAACAAGCAGAGGAGGATAATTTCTATCTATGACCTTACTAGCCATCTGCTGCAGTCTATATTTGCATTGGTCCTGATCTGATACTATGCTTTTGACTCGAGTAAATTGACTTTTGGGGATTGCTTGAAAAATGTTTTCTGGATGACAACTCCCATATTTCAACAAATTATTCCTGTCTGTACTTTTAACATAGAGGTCTGTATGTAAGAACCCTCCCTTGTTATACACAAATGTATCCAGATATTCAACTCCTACTTCATTCATGTTCAATGTAAATTTAAGTCACATAACTGAATCATTAAGATCTTGTACAAATGACAAGAGGCTACCAATGTCACCCCCCCCCCCCCACACGCCAAACACATCATCAATATAACTCCACCAGGAGGCGCCATATCGTTGGAATAATGGATGGGTATATACAAAATATTCCTCAAAATTATTCATGAAAATGTTGATGTATGTGGGGGCGACGTTGGAGCTGCAAATGGCTGCAATACCCTGTCTAAAAAGACAGAGATGGAGGAAAAAATGGAGCCCATACCTGCCACAATTGGCCTGCCAGGGGGCTTTTTTGGGGCTTTATGAATTTTGGGTAATACATATATCACTGGTCTAATTGGGTTAGTAACATATAAATCCTCTCCAAATGTATTTGTTATTATACCCTTTTTAACTGCACGATCCAAAATGCTCTCAATTTTTTTTTATTGATCTCAATAGTTGGATCTCTGCTTAATTCTGGATATACTTGACTATCAGCCAATTGTTTGTAAATCTCTGCCATATAGTCTGTTTTGTCCAATAGGACAATTGCTCCGCCCTTATCCGCTTCTTAAATTATTAACTCTTTGTTGTTCCTAAGTTTTTCAATAGCATTGGTACAAAAAAACAGACAAGATAAACTTGCTATTGAAAAACTTAGGAACAACAAAGAGTTAATAATTTAAGAAGCGGATAAGGGCGGAGCAATTGTCCTATTGGACAAAACAGACTATATGGCAGAGATTTACAAACAATTGGCTGATAGTCAAGTATATCCAGAATTAAGCAGAGATCCAACTATTGAGATCAATAAAAAAAAATTGAGAGCATTTTGGATCGTGCAGTTAAAAAGGGTATAATAACAAATACATTTGTAGAGGATTTATATGTTACTAACCCAATTAGACCAGTGATATATGTATTACCCACAATTCATAAAGCCCCAAAAAAGCCCCCTGGCAGGCCAATTGTGGCAGGTATGGGCTCCATTTTTTCCTCCATCTCTGTCTTTTTAGACAGGGTATTGCAGCCATTTGTAAAACAAGCAAATTCATATATTAGAGATACCAGTGACTTTTTAGCTAAACTTAAAGATCTTGGATTTGTTGGAAGTAAATGTATTCTATATACTTTGTATGTTTCTAGCCTATATACCTCTATAAAACATACTAGTGGGGTTACAGCAGTTGAGAATGTCTTGAGATCAAATGGTGATTATACTGAGATGGAAATTGGCTTTCTTGTTGAATTACTTACTATTATACTATATCAAAATTATTTTTTATTTGGTGATGTATACTATTTACAAAGACGGGACGGCAATGGGCTCCAACGTCGCCCCCACATACGCCAACATTTTCATGAATAATTTTGATGAATATTTTGTATATTCCCATCCATTATTTCAACGATATGGCGCCTCCTGGTGGAGTTATATTGATGATGTGTTTGGTGTGTGTGGGGGGGGGGGGGCGACGTTGGTAGCCTCTTGTCATTTGTACAAGATCTTAATGATTCAGTTATGGGACTTAAATTTACATTGAACATGAATGAAGTAGGAGTTGAATATCTGAATACATTTGTGTATAACAAGGGAGGGTTCTTACATACAGACCTCTATGTTAAAAGTACAGACAGGAATAATTTGTTGAAATATGGGAGTTGTCATCCAGAAAACATTTTTCAAGCAATCCCCAAAAGTCAATTTACTCGAGTCAAAAGCATAGTATCAGATCAGAACCAATGCAAGTATAGACTGCAGCAGATGGCTAGTAAGTTCATAGATAGAAATTATCCTCCTCTGCTTGTTTCTAAACAATTGGATACGATTTTGGAGGGAACAGATAAGATAAACAAGCAACCAAAAACTAATCGCATGATTTTTGTTACACAATTTAATAGGTTGAGCAACAAGGTCACTGGTATTCTAAAGAAGAATTGGCGTATAATAAGAGAGTGTCACCCAGAAATCATTGAATTTAGAGAGAATCCAATGGTGGCTTATAAAAAGAATAGGAGCATTAGAGATATATTGGTGCATTCAGACATTGGTAGCCATCAACAAGAAAGCCAGAGAACTATTGGGCCTAAGAAACTTGGTTGCTACCCATGCCTGAATTGCAGCAATTGCAGTTCCATGATCAAGGGAGATAGTTTTTGTCATCCCACCACTGGGAAGAGATTTAAAATTAACAAATATTTAACATGTAGAGCCACATACTGTGTCTACCTTATTAAATGCCCATGTGGCCAAATTTATATTGGCAAGACCTGTAGAGAGGTAAGGGAGAGGATAACTGAGCACAAATCTAACATTAGATGTAAAAACAAAGAAGCTCCAGTATCCTCTCATTTCGTCTCTATGGGTCATAATATTAGCCAACTTAGGTTTCAAATCTTAGAACAGGTAGATAGAGGGGTGGAGATAGAGAACATTTGTTAAAGATGAGGGAAATGTTTTGGGTATATAAATTGGAATCAATGAGACCAAAAGTTATGAACAAGGATTTTGATTGGAGTCTTTTTTTCTGAATGATTATTGAGAAAAGAATTATGTATATATTTTGAATAATATGAAAAAAATATGAGTTGAACCACACATTTTTTCTAAAAAGTTATGTACCTCTTTTAAATTTTGTACATAGATGTAAATGTTTTGTTGTATGTTTGTGCACATCCTGTGATAACTTTGTGCTACATTAAATTTTGTATCCACAAGATGGCACTGTTGTGCAATCAGCTTAACACAGGATGTTGAATAAACAGGTGAGGGTATATAAAGACATGTACCTGTGTGCATTCAATTATACATGATTAAGAGCCTGTTGAGGCTTGAAACGTAATTTCTACTCAGGACCCTATATGAAATAAAGGTCTTTTAAAGAAATTGGAGGCTGGAATATTCTTTATATTTGGATTGACTGGGACCTGGCAAGTCCTTTATTCCGTGCCCCACTACAAACGGAGAAGGAGTGCTGTTTTTCTAACCTTTTGGTGATCGAGGATCTATCTGATTCAGAAGATCCTGCCTCAGATATTGACACTGACAAATCCTCTTATTTATTTAAAATGGAGTATATGCATTCTTTGTTAAAAGAAGTGTTGATCACATTGGATATGGAGGAAACTATTCCTCTTGATATTAAAACTAGTAAACGTTTAAATTCTGTTTATAAACCTCCTGTGGTTACTCCAGAGGTTTTTCCAGTTCCTGATGCTATTTCTAATATGATTTCTAAGGAATGGAATAGGCCTGGTACTACTTTTATTCCTTCTTCAAGGTTTAAAAAATGGTATCCTTTGCCAGCAGTTACTTTAGCGTTTTTGGAAAAGATCCCCAAAGTTGATGGGGCTATCTTTTCTCTTGCTAAACGTACTACTATTCCTATGGAAGATAGTACTTCTTTTATAGATCCTTTAGATAGGAAACTTGAATCTTATCTAAGGAAAGCCTATTTATATTCAGGTCATCTACTCAGGCCTGCAATTTCTTTGGCTGATGTTGCAGCAGCATCAACTTTCTGGTTGGAAAATTTAGCGCAACAAGAATTGGATTCTGATTTGTCTAGCATTGTTCGCTTGCTTCAACATGCTAATCATTTTTTTTGTGATGCCATTTTTGATATCATTAAAATTGATGTTAAATCTATGTCTTTAGCTATTTTAGCTAGAAGAGCTTTGTGGCTTAAATCTTGGAATGCTGACATGACTTCTAAGTCCAGATTGCTATCTCTTTCTTTCCAAGGTTTTAAGTTATTTGGTTCTTAGTTGGATTCAATTATTTCAACTGTCACTGGGGAGAAGGGAGTTTTTTTGCCTCAGGATAAAAGACTTAAGGGTAGATCTAAAGCTTCTAACCATTTTCGTTCCTTTCAACAGAATAAGGAACAGAAACCTAATCCTTCCCCCAAGGAATCTGTTTCCAATTGGAAGTCTTCCTCAAATTGAAATAAATCCAAGCCATTTATGAAAACAAAGTCAGCACCCAAGTCCGCATGAAGGTGCGTCCCTCATTCCAGCTCAGCTGGTAGTGGGCAGATTAAGATTTTTCAAGTATGTTTGGACAAATTCTGTCCAAAATCAATGGATTCTGAGTATTGTCTCTCAGGGGTACCGAATAGGATTCAGAGTAAGACCGCCTGTGAGAAGATTTTTTCTCTCACGCATCCCAGCAAACCCAGTAAAAGCTCAGGCTTTCCTAAAGTGTGTTTCAAACCTTGAGTTTTCAGGGGCAATCATGCCAGTTCCGTTTCAGGAACAGGATCTGGGTTTTTTTCAAATCTATTCATTGTTCCAAAGAAAGAAAATTCATTCAGACCAGTTTTGGATCTAAAAATTTTGAATTATGTACCAACTTTCAAGATGGTGACTATAAGGACTATTCTGCCTTTTGTTCAGCAAGGGCATACAATAGACTTACAGGATGCATATCTTCATATTCCGATTCATCCAGATCATTATCAGTTTCTGAGATTCTCTTTTCAAGACAAGCATTACCAATTTGTCGCTCTTCCTTTTGGCCTGGTGACAGCTTCAAGAATCTTTTCAAAAGTTCTTGGTGCCCTACTCTCTGTAATCAGAGGACAGGGTATTGCGGTGGTTCCTTATTTGGACGATATCTTGGTACTTGCTCATTCTTTACATTCTGCAGAATCTCACACAAATCAACTAATGTTGTTTCTTCAAAAACATGGTTGGAGGATCAATTTACCAAAAGTTCTTTGATTCCTCAGACAAGGGTCACCATTTAGGTTTCCAGATAGATTCAGTGTCCATGACTCTGTCTCTAACAGACAAGAGACGTTTAAAATTGGTTTCAGCCTGTCGGAATCTTCAGTCTCAGTCATTCCCTTCAGTAGCTATGTGCATGGAAGTTTTAGGTCTCATGACTGCAGCATCGGACGCAATCCCCTTTGCTCATTTTCATATGAGACCTCTCCAGCTTTGTATGCTGAACCAACGGTGCAGGGATTATACAAAGATATCACAATTAATATCCTTAAATCCCAATGTTCGACTATCTCTGACTTGGTGGTTAGATCACCATCATATAGTTCTAGGGGCCTCTTTTGTTCGTCCAACTTGGACTGTGATCACAATAGATGCGAGTCTGTCAGGTTGGGTAGCTGTTTGGGGATCTCTGACAGCACAAGGGGTTTGGAAATCTCAAGAGGCGAGATTACCAATAAATATTTTGGAACTCCGTGCGATTTTCAGGTCTCTTTAGTTTTGGCCTCTGTTGAAGAGAGAACCGTTCATTTGTTTTCAGACAGACAATATCACAACTGTGGCATATGTCAATCATCAGGGTGGGACTCACAGTCCCCAAGCTATGAAAGAAGTATCCCGGATACTTGCTTGGGCGGAATCCAGCTCCTGTCTAATTTCTGCGATTCATATCCCAGGTATAGACAATTGGGAAGCGGATTATCTCAGTCATCAGACTTTGCATCCGGGGGAGTGGTCCCTCCATCCAGATGTGTTTTCTGAGGTTGTTCAGATGTGGGGTCTTCCAGAAATAGATATGATGGCATCTCATTTAAACAAGAATCTTCCCAGGTACCTGTTCAGGTCCAGGGATCCTCAGGCGGAAGCAGTTGACACTTCCTTGGTGTTATTAACCTGCTTATATTTTCCCGCCTTTAGTTTTTCTTCCAAGAGTGATCTCCAAAATCATCATGGAGCAATCGTTTGTGCTGCAGGTGGCTCCAGCATGCCTCACAGGTTTTGGTATGCGGATCTTGTTTGGATGTCCAGTTGCCAACCTCGGCCACTTCCATTAAGGCCGGACCTTCTGTTTCAAGGTCTGTTTTTCCATCAGGGATCTCAAATCATTAAATTTGAAGGTATGGAAATTGAATGCTTAGTCATAGAGGTTTCTCTGACTCAGTGATTGATACTATGTTACAGGCTAGTAAATCTGTTTCTAGAAAGATTTATTATCGAGTTTGGAAGACTTACATTTCATGATGTTCTTCTCATAAATTCTCTTGGCATTCTTTCAGAATTCCTAGAATTTTACAGTTTCTTCAGGATGGTTTGGATAAGGTTTGTCTGCAAGTTCCTTGAAGGGACAAATCTCTGCTCTTTCTGTTTTATTTCACAGAAAGATTGAAAAACTTCCTGATATTCACCGTTTTGTACAGGCTTTGGTTCGTATCAAGCCTGTCATATCAATCTTTCCTCCTTGGAGTTTTAATTTGGTTTTGAAGGCTTTACAGGCTCCTCCATTTGAGCCTATGCATTCTTTGGACATTAAAATACTCTCTAGGAAAGTGTTGTTTCTTTTGGCCATCTCTTCTGCTAGAAGAGTTTCTGAATTATCCACTCTTTCTTGTGACTCTCCTTTTCTGATTTTTCATCAGGATAAGGCAGTTTTGTGGACTTCATTTAAATTCTTACCTAAGATTGTGAATTCTAACAACATTAATAGAGAAATTGTCCCTTTCTTGTGTCTTAATCCTAAGAATTCTTTGGAGAGATCTTTACATTTTTTGGATGTGGTGAGAGCTCTGAAATATTATGTTAAAGCTACTAAAGATTTCAGGAAGACTTCTAGTCTATTTGTTATCTTTTCTAGTTCTAGGAAAGGTCAGAAGGCTTCTGCCGTTTCCTTGGCTTTGTGGTTAAAGCTTTTGATTCATTCAGCTTATTTGGGGTCGGGTAAAGCCCCGTCTCGGAGAATTACAGGTCATTCTACTAGTTCAGTTTCCACTTTGTGGGCCTTTAAGAATAAAGCTTCAGTTGATCAGATTTGCAAAGCAGCAACTTGGTCTTCTTTGCATACATTTACTAAATTCTACCATTTTGATGTTTTCTCTTCTTCAGAAGCAGTTTTTGGTAGAAAAGTTCTTTAGGCAGCTGTTTCAGTTTGATTCTTCTGCTTATGTTTTTTAAGTTTTTTCCTTTCATTTTTGAGAATAAACCTTATATTTTGGGTTGTGGATTCATTTTTTTCAGCGAAAAATGGCTGTTTTTATTTTATCCCTCCCTCTCTAGTGACTCTTGCGTGGAGTTCCACATCTTGGGTATTGCTATCCCATACGTCACTAGCTCATGGACTCTTGCCAATTACATGAAAGAAAACATAATTTATGTAAGAACTTACCTGATAAATGAATTTCTTTCATATTGGCAAGAGTCCATGAGGCCCACCCTTTTTATGGTGGTTATGATTTTTTGTATAAAGCACAATTATTTCCAAATTCCTTTGTTGATGCTTTCTACTCCTTTTTCTATCACCCCACTTCTTGGCTATTAGTTAAACTGAATTGTGGGTGTGGTGAGGGGTGTATTTATAGGCATTTTGAGGTTTGGGAAACTTTGCCCCTCCTGGTAGGATTGTATATCCCATACGTCACTAGCTCATGGACTCTTGCCAATATGAAAGAAATGAATTTATCGGGTAAGTTCTTACATAAATTATGTTTTTCCAGAGCTGTGTGACTATCCTCAGCAAGCTCACCCCCTCACTGACACTGTGCGGTATAGTGCGCTGCTACCCGAGAGCTGTGTTACTACCCCCTGCAAGCTCACCCCTCACTGACACTGTGCGGTATAGTGCGCTGCTATCCCTGAGCTGTGTGACTACCCCCAGCAAGCTCACCCTTTAACTGACACTGTGCACTACTTTTCCAGAGCTGTGTGACTATCCCCAGCAAGCTCACCCCCTCACTGACACTGTGCAGTATATTGCGCTGCTATCAGAGAGCTGTGTGACTACCCCCAGCAAGCTCACCCCCTCACTGACACTGTGCGGTATAGTGCGCTGCTACCCGAGAGCTGTGTTACTACCCCCTGCAAGCTCACCCCTCACTGACACTGTGCGGTATAGTGCGCTGCTATCCCTGAGCTGTGTGACTACCCCCAGCAAGCTCACCCTTTAACTGACACTGTGCACTACTTTTCCAGAGCTGTGTGACTATCCCCAGCAAGCTCACCCCCTCACTGACACTGTGCAGTATATTGCGCTGCTATCAGAGAGCTGTGTGACTACCCCCAGCAAGCTCACCCCCTCACTGACACTGTGCAGTATAGTGCGCTGTTATCAGAGAGCTGTGTTACTACACGCAGCAAGCTCATCCCCTCACTGACACTGCGGTATAGTGCGCTGCTATCAGAGAGCTTTGTGACTACCCCCAGCAAGCTCACCCCTTCACTGACACTGTGCGGTATAGTGCGCTGTTATCAGAGAGCTGTGTTACTACCCCTAGCAAGCTCACCCCCTCACTGACACTGTGCGGTATAGTGCGCTGCTATCAGAGAGCTGTGTTACTACACGCAGCAAGCTCACCCCCTCACTGACACTGTGCGGTATAGTGCGCTGTTATCAGAGAGCTGTGTTACTACACGCAGCAAGCTCACCCCCTCACTGACACTGTGCGGTATAGTGCGCTGTTATCAGAGAGCTGTGTTACTACACGCAGCAAGCTCATCCCCTCACTGACACTGCGGTATAGTGCGCTGTTATCAGAGAGCTGTGTTACTACACGCAGCAAGCTCACCCCCTCACTGACACTGTGCGGTATAGTGCGCTGTTATCAGAGAGCTGTGTTACTACACGCAGCAAGCTCACCCCCTCACTGACACTGTGCGGTATAGTGCGCTGTTATCAGAGAGCTGAGTTACTACACGCAGCAAGCTCACCCCCTCACTGACACTGTGCGGTATAGTGCGCTGTTATCAGAGAGCTGTGTTACTACACGCAGCAAGCTCACCCCCTCACTGACACTGTGCGGTATAGTGCGCTGCTATCAGAGAGCTGTGTGACTACCCCCAGCAAGCTCATGTATGTATACAAAGCACTGGTTATCCGGTAGCCTAGCTGCATGCAGTGCCTCCTGGTGCCTAAATTGTGACTTCTCTCATACGCAGGTATGTCCGCGCAGAGGTCCTGGCAGGATTTGTCAATGGGTTGTTCCTGATCTTCACTGCGTTTTTCATCTTCTCAGAAGGGGTGGAGGTTAGTAACGGTTACATTAAATTAATTGCCAAGTGCAGAGACTGGAGGGGGCTGGTGATGCTTGGTATAGGGCAGCTTCTCAAGCTTCTGGTGTATAGACAGGGTTAGGTCATTTAAACGCACCTGTACTAGAGCACAGACTGTGACCCTGGTTTTGTGTCTCATAAGTCTTGGGGGATGGGGGGCATTAGGTCAGTTGGTTGGGGAAGGGAATTTAGGTCTGTATATCATGGGCGGGAAATAGTTAGATATGTTTGTCTCACTCACCCCCTGCTCTGTCTCTCATCTCTCTCTCTCTCTCTGTCTCTCTGTCTCTGTCTCTCTCGTGTCTGTCTGTCTCTCTCTCTCTCTCTCTCTCTGTCTCTCTCTCTCGTGTCTCTGTCTCTCTCTCTCGTGTCTCTGTCTCTCTCTCTCTCTCTCTCTCTCTCTCTCTCGTGTCTCTGTCTCTCTCTCTCTCTCTCTCTCTCTCTCTCGTGTCTCTGTCTCTCTCTCTCGTGTCTCTGTCTCTCTCTCTCGTGTCTCTGTCTCTCTCGTGTCTCTGTCTCTCTCTCTCTCGTGTCTGTCTCTCTCTCTCTCTCGTGCCTCTGTCTCTCTCTCTCTCTCTCGTGCCTCTGTCTCTCTCTCTCTCTCGTGCCTCTGTCTCTCTCTCTCTCTCGTGCCTCTGTCTCTCTCTCTCTCTCGTGCCTCTGTCTCTCTCTCTCTCTCGTGCCTCTGTCTCTCTCTCTCTCGTGTCTCTCTGTCTCGTGTCTCTGTCTCTCTGTCTCTCTGTCTCGTGTCTCTGTCTCTCTGTCTCGTGTCTCTGTCTCTCTGTCTCGTGTCTCTGTCTCTCTGTCTCGTGTCTCTGTCTCTCTGTCTCGTGTCTCTGTCTCTCTGTCTCGTGTCTCTGTCTCTCTGTCTCGTGTCTCTGTCTCTCTGTCTCATGTCTCTGTCTCTCTCGTGTCTCTGTCTCTCTCTCTCTTGTGTCTGTGTCTCTGTCTCTCTCGTGTCTCTCTCTCTCTCTCTCTCTCTCTCTCTCGTGTCTCTGTCTCTCTCTCTCTCTCTCTCTCGTGTCTCTGTCTCTCTCTCTCGTGTCTCTGTCTCTCTCTCTCTCTCTCTCTCGTGTCTCTGTCTCTCTCTCTCTCTCGTGTCTCTGTCTCTCTCTCTCTCTCTCGTGTCTCTGTCTCTCTGTCTCTCTCTCGTGTCTCTGTCTCTCTCTCGTGTCTCTGTCTCTCTCTCTCGTGTCTCTGTCTCTCTCTCTCGTGTCTCTGTCTCTCTCTCTCGTGTCTCTCTCTCTCGTGTCTCTCTCTCTCGTGTCTCTCTCTCTCGTGTCTCTCTCTCTCGTGTCTCTGTCTCTCTCTCGTGTCTCTCTCTCTCGTGTCTCTGTCTCTCTCTCGTGTCTCTGTCTCTCTCTCGTGTCTCTGTCTCTCTCTCGTGTCTCTGTCTCTCTCTCGTGTCTCTGTCTCTCTCTCGTGTCTCTGTCTCTCTCTCGTGTCTCTGTCTCTCTCTCGTGTCTCTGTCTCTCTCTCGTGTCTCTGTCTCTCTCTCGTGTCTCTGTCTCTCTCTCGTGTCTCTGTCTCTCTCTCGTGTCTCTGTCTCTCTCTCGTGTCTCTGTCTCTCTCTCTCTCTCTCTCTCGTGTCTCTGTCTCTCTCTCTGTCTCTCTCTCGTGTCTCTGTCTCTCTCTCGTGTCTCTGTCTCTCTCTCGTGTCTCTGTCTCTCTCTCGTGTCTCTGTCTCTCTCTCGTGTCTCTGTCTCTCTCTCTCGTGTCTCTGTCTCTCTCTCTCGTGTCTCTGTCTCTCTCTCTCGTGTCTCTGTCTCTCTCTCTCGTGTCTCTGTCTCTCTCTCTCGTGTCTCTCTCTCTCTCTCGTGTCTCTGTCTCTCTCTCGTGTCTCTGTCTCTCTCTCGTGTCTCTGTCTCTCTCTCGTGTCTCTGTCTCTCTCTCGTGTCTCTGTCTCTCTCTCGTGTCTCTGTCTCTCTCTCGTGTCTCTGTCTCTCTCTCGTGTCTCTGTCTCTCTCTCTCTCTCTCTCTCTCTCTCGTGTCTCTGTCTCTCTCTCTCTCTCTCTCTCTCTCTCTCTCTCTCTCTCGTGTCTCTGTCTCTCTCTCTCTCGTGTCTCTGTCTCTCTCTCTCTCGTGTCTCTGTCTCTCTCTCTCTCGTGTCTCTGTCTCTCTCTCTCTCGTGTCTCTGTCTCTCTCTCTCTCGTGTCTCTGTCTCTCTCTCTCTCGTGTCTCTGTCTCTCTCTCTCTCTCTCTCGTGTCTCTGTCTCTCTCTCTCTCGTGTCTCTGTCTCTCTGTCTCTCTCTCGTGTCTCTGTCTCTCTCTCTCTCGTGTCTGTCTCTCTCTCTCTCTCTCTCTCGTGTCTCTGTCTCTCTGTCTCTGTCTCTCTCTCTCTCTCTCGTGTCTCTGTCTCTCTGTCTCTGTCTCTCTCTCTCTCTCTCGTGTCTCTGTCTCTCTCTCTCTCTCTCTCTCTCTCTCTTGTGTCTCTGTCTCTCTGTCTCTCTCTCTCTCTCTCATGTCTCTGTCTCTCTCTCTTGTGTCTCTGTCTGTCTCTCTCTGTCTCTCTCTCTCTCTGTCTCTCTCTCTCTCGTGTCTCTGTCTCTCTCTCTCTCTCTCTCTCGTGTCTCTGTCTCTCTCTCTCGTGTCTCTGTCTCTCTCTCTCTCTCTCTCTCTCGTGTCTCTGTCTCTCTCTCTCTCTCTCTCGTGTCTCTGTCTCTCTCTCTCTCTCTCTCGTGTCTCTGTCTCTCTCTCTCTCTCTCTCGTGTCTCTGTCTCTCTCTCTCTCTCGTGTCTCTGTCTCTCTCTCTCTCTCTCTCTCTCTTGTGTCTCTGTCTCTCTGTCTCTGTCTCTGTCTCTCTCTCTCTCTCTCTCTCTCTCTCGTGTCTCTGTCTCTCTCTCTCTCTCTCTCTCTCTCGTGTCTCTGTCTGTCTCTCTCTGTCTCTCTCTCTCTCGTGTCTCTGTCTGTCTCTCTCTGTCTCTCTCTCTCTCGTGTCTCTGTCTCTCTCTCTCTCTCTCTCTCTCTCTCTCGTGTCTCTGTCTCTCTCTCTCGTGTCTGTCTCTCTCTCTCTCTCGTGTCTCTGTCTCTCTCTCTCTCTCTCTCTCGTGTCTCTCTCTCTCTCTCTCTCTCTCTCTCTCGTGTCTGTCTCTCTCGTGTCTCTCTCTCTCTCTCTCTCGTGTCTCTGTCTCTCTCGTGTCTCTGTCTCTCTCGTGTCTCTGTCTCTCTCTCTCTCGTGTCTCTGTCTCTCTCTCTCTCTCTCTCTCTCGTGTCTGTCTCTCTCTCTCTCTCGTGTCTCTGTCTCTCTCTCTCTCTCTTTCGTGTCTCTGTCTCTCTCTCTCTTTCGTGTCTGTGTCTCTCTCTCTCTCTTTCGTGTCTCTCTCTCTCTCTCTCTCTCTCGTGTCTCTGTGTCTCTCTCTCTCTCGTGTCTCTCTCTCTCTCTCTCTCTCTCTCTCTCTCTCTCTCTCTCGTGTCTCTGTCTCTCTCTCGTGTCTCTGTCTCTCTCTCTCTCTCGTGTCTCTCTCTCTCTCTCTCTCTCTCTCTCTCTCTCTCTCTCTCTCTCTCTCTCTCTCTCTCTCTCTCTCTCTCTCTCTCTCTCTCTCGTGTCTCTCTCTCTCTCTCTCTCGTGTCTCTGTCTCTCTCGTGTCTCTGTCTCTCTCTCTCTCTCGTGTCTCTGTCTCTCTCTCTCTCTCGTGTCTCTGTCTCTCTCTCTCTCTCTTTCGTGTCTCTGTCTCTCTCTCTCTCTCTCTCTCTCTCTCTCTCTCTCTCTCTCTCGTGTCTCTGTGTCTCTCTCTCTCTCTCTCTCTCGTGTCTCTGTCTCTCTCTCTCTCTCTCTCTCTCTCTCGTGTCTCTGTCTCTCTCTCGTGTCTCTGTCTCTCTCTCTCTCTCGTGTCTCTGTCCTCTCTCTCTCTCTCTCTCTCTCTCTCTCTCTCGTGTCTCTCTCTCTCTCTCTCTCTCTCTCTCTCTCTCGTGTCTCTGTCTCTCTGTCTCTCGTGTCTCTGTCTCTCTCTCTCTCTTTCGTCTCTCTGTCTCTCTCTCTTTCGTGTCTCTGTCTCTCTCTCTCTCTCTCTCTCTCTCTCGTGTCTCTCTCTCTCTCGTGTCTCTCTCTCTCTCTCTCGTGTCTCTGTCTCTCGTGTCTCTGTCTCTCTCTCTCGTGTCTCTGTCTCTCTCTCTCTCGTGTCTCTGTCTCTCTCTCTCTCTCTCTCTCTCGTGTCTGTCTCTCTCTGTCTCGTGTCTCTGTCTCTCTCTCTCTCTCTCTCTCGTGTCTCTGTCTCTCTCTCTCTCTCTCTCTCGTGTCTCTGTCTCTCTCTCTCGTGTCTCTGTCTCTCTCTCTCTCTCTCGTGTCTCTCTCTCTCTCTCTCTCTCTCTCTCTCGTGTCTCTCTCTCTCTCTCTCTCGTGTCTCTGTCTCTCTCGTGTCTCTGTCTCTCTCTCTCTCTCGTGTCTCTGTCTCTCTCTCTCGTGTCTCTGTCTCTCTCTCTCTCTTTCGTGTCTCTGTCTTTCTCTCTCTTTCGTGTCTCTGTCTCTCTCTCTCTCTCTCTCTCGTGTCTCTCTCTCTCTCTCTCTCGTGTCTGTCTCTCTCTCGTGTCTCTCTCTCTCTCTCGTGTCTCTGTGTCTCTCTCTCTCTCTGTGTGTCTCTGTCTCTCTCTCTCGTGTCTCTGTCTCTCTCTCTCTCTCTCTCTCTCGTGTCTCTGTCTCTCTCTGTGTCTCTGTCTCTCTCTCTCTCGTGTCTCTGTCTCTCTCTCTCTCGTGTCTCTGTCTCTCTCTCTCTCTCTCTCTCTCTCTCTCTCTCTCGTGTGTCTCTCTCATGTTTGATCTGCCCTTTCTTTAGCGGGCACTTGACACTCCAGAGGTGCACCATGAACGGCTGCTCCCAGTTTCCATTCTGGGCTTGCTGGTGAATCTTGTTGGGATATTTGTGTTCCAGCACGGAGGGAACCACCACGGCCACTCGCATGATTCTGGTATGGATTTATCTGACTACTTAAGGATCTTCAGCTGCTCAGTGAGTGAAGGAGTCGCTGAAGATTCCAATACTAAATAATACTAATAATACTAATTGTACTAATGGTTTTATGTAGAGTATAAGGTATTATTAAATGGGGTCGCTTATGAACAAAACATAACCGTGATGATTGTGTATGTGTGGGGGGGATTATGGTAAAGGACAAACTGTAAAACAGGAAAATGGTCATAAATGATTGGTTTATATCACCTGACCTAGTGCATTATTTGTGTGTTGTGCACATGAGACCAAGTACTTATGTGAACTGGTTACAATATGGCATCTGCTGCTAGACCGCCCACCCGCCTCCCCTCTAAAACCTCATGCCAGCACCAGCAGATGATCAGACGGGTACACACAGTGTCACTGTCTAACGATCTGGCATCTGCACCAATTGGGCTCTACTGACCGTGCTCCGGTTCCATATGCAGGCAGATGCCTGGATCTCACAAAGTCATTTTACAGCCGAGCCTGCTGTAGCTTCCTACTGCTTGGACGTGTATACGTAATGAGGTACGATGAGCTTTGTACCGTATGACATATATATATCTCGATATGGGTTAATAGTTCATGATCTATAACAAATATGAATGTTATGAAGAGACGTTGCGGTGATTGTGCTGCACTCTCATATGGTCAGTAATGTTGTACCCAGGGGTCAGAGAGGCATAAGTACAATTTAAGCTCATTGCTTACGTTCTTTACAGACAGCACAAACCTCTGTAATGCAGACAATAAAAAGCTTAAAGGGACATGAAACCCAAACATTTTCTTTCCTGGTTCAGATAGAGAACACAATTTTAAACAACTTTCCAATTTACTTCTATTATTTAATTTGCTTCCTTCTCTTGTTATCATTTGCTAAAAGCTTTATCTAGGAAAGCTCAGGAGCAGCAGAGAACCTAGGTTCTAGCTGTTGATTGGTAGCGGCATATATATATAGATTGAGATTGGCTCACCAATGTGTTCAGTTAGAATCCATTAGTGCATTGCTGCTCCTTCAACAAATGATACCAAGAGAATGAAACAAATTAGATAATAGAAGTAAATTAGAAAGTTGTTTAAAATTGTATTCTCTACCCGAATCATGAAAGAAAAAATTTGACTTTCGTGTTCCTTTAACAGCTACACACAATACTGGTTAGCGCTGCAGACCCGTAGGCATTCTGTATTATATTTGTTTAACCATATCTGTCCCTATGTGGTTGCTCTCAGCTCGGGTGATAAACCTATAGTGAGTCACTGATATTATCTGTGGTGTGGCAGACAGCACTTGGTCTTCATCTGTCAGTGATAAAACACTTTGTCTCCTCCCCAGGGCACGGTCACAGTCAGAACTTGTTTAATGGGGCTCTAAGCCACGGGCACAGCCATGGAGGGGGCCACGGGCACAGTCATGGAGGAAGTCATGGACACAGTCATGGAGGTGACCACGGGCACAGCCACAGTTTTGGATCAGGTAGGTGATGTTATGATGCTTGGCTTAAGCATTAGACAGATCACCACAACCACACTATGCCCTTTACACAGTGCTTCTTTATTCTGGTGTCGTCATAGGGGAAGCTATAAATCTATACACTACAAATAGTGGTACTGAGTATTATATCCTGTGACTGGAAAACAGGATAATGATGGTGCTAGAAACCATGTAACAAAATAACCTTTCTGCTTCCAGATGAGCCGCCCGAGGAACATAAGGGTTCCAGCAAGCAGATCTTGGAGGGTAAGTTTAGCAACGGCTCCATATGCTGCGATGCTGTGTGCCCATATGCTGCGATGCTGTGTGCCCATATGCTTGCGATGCTGTGTGCCCATATGCTGCGATGCTGTGTGCCCATATGCTGCGATGCTGTGTGCCCATATGCTGTGTGTCTGTGTGCCCATATGCTGCGATGCTGTGTGCCCATATGCTGTGTGACCATATGCTGTGTGTCTGTGTGACCATATGCTGTGTGTCTGTGTGCCCATATGCTGTGTGTCTGTGTGACCATATGCTGTGTGTCTGTGTGCCCATATGCTGCGATGCTGTGTGCCCATATGCTGTGTGTCTGTGTGACCATATGCTGTGTGTCTGTGTGACCATATGCTGCGATGCTGTGTGCCCATATGCTGTGTGTCTGTGTGCCCATATGCTGTGTGTCTGTGTGACCATATGCTGTGTGTCTGTGTGCCCATATGCTGCGATGCTGTGTGCCATATGCTGCGATGCTGTGTGCCCATATGCTGTGTGTCTGTGTGCCCAATATGCTGCGATGCTGTGGTATGCCCTATGCTGTGTGACCATATGCTGTGTGTTCTGTGTGTGACCATATGCTGTGTGTCTGTGTGACCATATGCTGTGTGACCATATGCTGTGTGTCTGTGTGACCATATGCTGTGTGACCATGTGCTGTGTGTCTGTGTGACCATATGCTGTGTGACCATATGCTGTGTGTCTGTGTGACCATATGCTGTGTGACCATGTGCTGTGTGTCTGTGTGACCATATGACTGTGTGTCTGTGTGACCATATGCTGTGTGTCTGTGTGACCATATGCTGTGTGACTGTGTGACCATATGCTGTGTGTCTGTGTGACCATATGCTGTGTGACCATATGATGTGTGTCTGTGTGCCCATATGCTGTGTGACCATATGCTGTGTGTCTGTGTGACCATATGCTGTGTGTCTGTGTGACCATATGCTGTGTGTCTGTGTGACCATATGCTGTGTGTCTGTGTGACCATATGCTGTGTGTCTGTGTGACCATATGCTGTGTGTCTGTGTGACCATATGCTGTGTGACCATATGCTGTGTGTCTGTGTGACCATATGCTGTGTGTCTGTGTGACCATATGCTGTGTGTCTGTGTGACCATATGCTGTGTGTCTGTGTGACCATATGCTGTGTGTCTGTGTGACCATATGCTGTGTGTCTGTGTGACCATAGTGCTGTGTGTCTGTGTGACCATATGCTGTGTGTCTGTGTGACCATATGCTGTGTGTCTGTGTGACCATATGCTGTGTGTCTGTGTGACCATATGCTGTGTGTCTGTGTGACCATATGCTGTGTGTCTGTGTGACCATATGCTGTGTGTCTGTGTGACCATATGCTGTGTGTCTGTGTGACCATATGCTGTGTGTCTGTGTGACCATATGCTGTGTGTCTGTGTGACCATATGCTGTGTGTCTGTGTGACCATATGCTGTGTGTCTGTGTGACCATATGCTGTGTGTCTGTGTGACCATATGCTGTGTGTCTGTGTGACCATATGCTGTGTGTCTGTGTGACCATATGCTGTGTGTCTGTGTGACCATATGCTGTGTGTCTGTGTGACCATATGCTGTGTGTCTGTGTGACCATATGCTGTGTGTCTGTGTGACCATATGCTGTGTGAC